>NW_026930817.1:352500-429265 GCF_032062105.1 Saccostrea cuccullata
AAGAAAAACTTTTAATCTGATAACATATGTTACTTATATTGACTTCATTTAACATGCCAAGTTTGGGGAAAATGTAATAGATACTAGTATTTTAAGGGGTCTTCCTAACATACATTTTCTCTTAGAATATACAGGAAAGTGTCAATTTCAAAGCAAATCATACAAATACTACAATAGACTTTTCGGTCACATTATAATGATTTGTACTATATTGTAAATAATATGCAAGAAACAAAAAATTCTACCGTCTTGTTTCCAGAGAGGGCATCTCAAAATCTTAAAAATTTACGATCTTTCATGTTTTTATGGAGTACTATAAAATATGGAAATACAATGATTACAAAAAATAATAAAAATGATTGAGATTTCCTCAAAATTCTATGTTTAAAATTTACTTTAAAACGCATTGATTCCGTTCACTGGTAGACAAACCCCGACTTGCTGTCTTTTTTGTACAAAAATCAAGGAAACTCATTATAGAAAATTTCCATTCATCACGTTTATCATAAAGTTTTCTTGTCAGGTTACCACTGACGTCTTTTTCTAGTAAAATATCCATTATGAAATGGATTGTGTCAGACTTTGTCATGTCAGAATAATCACATTTCGTCTCTTCCCATTTGTATGAACAAATTCTGATTATATATAGATTTTTTTACGCTATTAACATTGAAATTACCAAAATTACCTTGGATCTAGGTTTAGCAGAACTTCCGCTCATAAGTAACGTTTGATTTAAGAATGGCCATCTGCACGACCAAAACTTAGCGAACGGACATTCTTATAGCCGGGACACATCCTCTGGACATTATAAGTAATCCTTGTTTAAAGTATCAACGTAATGGACTACACTGAAAACACTTGTATTTCTCAGACGCATCATGTTTTCTTTCATACAAAATGTTACTGGATAATTTTATCATCAAGGAGATCACTTTAACATTAATACACAAATGTGTAGTCTGGTACAATTATGCACATTTGTTAAAGTTAAATAAGGTTTTTTTCTGGAAAATTCTTCGTGAGGGACATAAAAGGTAACTCTGTCTTAGACACGTCATGTACACTCAAGTGCCAAAATTTTGTACATAACGATCCAAAGAAACTCTGCAGTTACTGTTAATAATACATCGGATGGATTCAATCTTGACAAGAAATAATCCAACTCATTGTGTGTTTTTACCCCCTCGCCAAGGCTTGGGGATAAAAAAAAACCCACAAAACTCGCTGGATAAAAATCATAACTACAAACATGGGAGACCCTATATTTTTTTTTTTATAACTTTAAAAAGTCACGGATAAGTCTCGACAAAAATCTATATTCAACTGATTTAATTATAACAATTTTGCATTAATTTGTAAAGATCCTGATTTTTATTCTAATTAATTTTTAAGAGGAAACAAAACCTATAATACTCTGTTTGTATACAGTTTTTATACAGTATCTACACTGTGATTGTATCAAATGTTAAAAGTACACTAAAATACATGTACACTATACCTTCTTGTTACAATTAAATAGCCTGTTTATTTGTAGATATATCTAGTAATCTTTTATTGAAAGATCGGAGCATGAATAGTAACCTCACCGTCTGATTTTGGTATACAGTTTATAGAACATGGGGCTTTAAATGTCATTCAATTGTAAATTTTGAAACTTTACGGCGGTCTTCTGATGTCAAATTCTAATTTAATTGATTCATTTAGGATTGAAAGTGGATTAACCCCTTTTTCAATAACTATGTGACTGAACATTTATATATCCATGTATACTTTTTAACCCTTGGGTGAAGGAAGATTTGTCAAAGCGCTGTGGCTCGACAAGGCGTTTGAAGAAGGATTAAACAGACGTGTATATATTCACTGTCATGCTAACCAAGTAAGTAAATAAATCAATATCCATTTCTGTAGAGCTCTGATTATTTTAATGATCTTCAATTTCATAAAATTCTCTCTCTCTCTCTCTCTCTCTCTCTCTCTCTCTCTCTGAACAACATAAGAATGTAAAAGAAAAAAAGAAAGACTTCATTTCTATTACATGTAGTTCAGAAGTGTATATAAATATTTTAAGCATTGCTTTGAAAATCTTATTAGTTTTTGGAAGAAACAAGTGAAAGTGACACTTGTTATATTTTTCCTTTTGCTGTAGAAAGTTATTTTTCTTGGTCTTTAAAATTATTTCAACAATTATTTTTTACTTTACCACCATAGAAAAGGAGTTATGTAAGCTTAGATAATTTCAAATTTCACAATATATTTTTTTCTCTTTCCAAATTTAACTATTTTATATGTATAGCTATTTGAATTTAATGGATAATGCATTATGATTTCTTCCCTCATAATTAACATTAAAGAAATAAGGACGTAATAACATCTGAAAAATAAAGCAATCGCAACACATCTCAAAATTTTTTTTAAAAAATGACAAAATTTGCTCAAAAATATAAATTTTGACCGGACGATTTTCAACATAGCATGATAATAAAAAAAAATACTCAAAGCCATCGTTAAAAAATTTGTTTGGTTGCAATCTCCCAAACAACTGGCTAAAAATGCCTTCATTCAATCTTTATAATCTCCAGGAAACATTTTTTTTTTTCATTCCGGAAAAACATTTTGAATTTTTTAGGAAAACAATTTTCCCCACCTACCTACCGACCCAAATCTTTCGTCGGGAGAGGTCAAACGTACATTATTTTAAAGTTTATCTAATGAATTCCTTGCACTATATTATCTAATGTATAGTAATTACAAATTGTGAGGATTTATTGCTATCTCAAAATGCTTTCTATCTTTTTTGTGGCGGTTTTCTACAAAGTTAAAAAAACATTTGCATTAGATATCTGCAAACATTCCCTTCAATACTTCTGTTGACAGTTATCAAATAGTTCAGCTGAGAAGCGCTACTTCATGTGAAGTGGATGTTTTGAGTTCAATTATCTCGACCGTCGTTTGTTTGTCAACTCCCCTTAAAAAGTTTTGAAACCCTTTTCCAACTAAGAGAACTTTTCTTTTCTTTAAAGACGAGGAGTTCATATCTCTAAAATGGGTTTCATTTGTAGATATTGCGAGCAAATGGTCTGTTTTGGAGAAAGAAATATTTCATTATCATGCGTTAGTTTCTTACAGTTTTAGTACAGTGTATTCTAGCAACGCTTGAGCATGTATTTTGGAGTAGACGGCTCGTTTTAGTCCTCTCTGAGTTCGGTTGTTAAAGAAGAGAAGACTTTGGTACGTCTCATGTATTCTTCAAAATAAATTTTAAGAGTAAAATTTGAACCTTTAATGTAATTGACAAAAATCTATTAAAGTATAGATAGATATCGATGCCAGTAGTTTTAATAATCAATTTTTGATTTTATTCATCATTTGCTTCAGCTGATTCTGTAATATATATATATATATATATATATATATATATATATATATATATATATATATATATATATATATATATATATATATATATATATATATATATATATATAATAGAATCTATATTTTTTTTCTTCTATGTTTCTTCCAGTTCAAATTCCAAACTACAACCATTTTAAAAAATAGACATTTTGCTGTTCATTAATTTTTTTTAATAAACTTGATAAATGACGTTTCTGCTTTTTTTTTTATTTGTGTATTAACAGTTGTATTTTTAGTCTTACACTGATGGAACTTGTTACATTTTTTAGTGTCTGATCAATATTCAGTTTTTCTTTGTGACGTACTAGTAATGTATAAAGCTTGAATCAACAAATTCTCGGGTACAATATAGTTTTCTATGCCCTTAAAAAAATACATGATTAAAAATAGTTGTTTTTAACTGATGTTTGTCTATGTCAATCATTGTGAAAATAATTTAACCCAGTAAAATCAATAAAGCCCACTAACGATGAGCACAGTAGTTAATCAATATAAATTATTAATTGTCTCCGAGAAAGTAAATAATGGGGGGGGGGGGGAAATAAGAATTAGGTTATTTAAATTGCACATTTAGCTAAATGTAAACACTATGAGAGAACTAGTGGGAGAAAGAAAAAAGGTACCTAGTAAGTTTACTGCAGACAGAAATGATTTTTAAGACGAAAATCGAAAATGAAAAATCCTCTAGCCTAAATGTTTAGATTTTGAAGAAGGATAATTGCAGTTGTTTTACATAATTTTTGTGGATCGTATAATTTGGTTCACAGGCCTTTGATTTGGTTGTAGTGTTATATATGCATGGAAACCGAGGGGTGCGTCATGCTACTGCCAGCCTGTTAATTCAAAATTTACAACATGACAGAAGTAAATAAAAATCGTACTTTTAGAGGTAAATATAACGTATGTGTAGGTAAGTAATATAAAATATAACGGTTCACAAAACCTAGAAGGTTGGCATACTAGTATCTGTACGTCCATGTCTCAGGCAGCTGGTATGGACTTTCTGAATTAGTAAAAAAACTGAATATACCAGAACTATTAAATTACCGGGGGTATTTAAGGAATCACTGTCTAGTTAGTATAGTATGCCAGGGCATCAACGATAGTGGGAAACATGGGATAATTTGCATAACGGGCGAAGCCCTTTATGCATAAACTATCCCATGTTTCCCACTATCGTTGATGTCCCTGGCATACTATACTAACTAGAAAGTGATTCCTTATATTTCCATTTCATTGTGAAATAGAATTGTAGATTTAGACTTTAAAAATGTAGACATAGACTAAAATTACACGAGGACTCCCATGCCAATTCCAATAGTCCTCGCCCACTAACGTCAAACACATAGGCAGCCGCACGAGATTTACATGCATATTTGGCCTCCTTTGCGTCAGACACAGAGACAGATGCGCACGAGATTTGCATCATATTAGGCCTCCTCAGTTCCTGACCTATCGACCTGCGTAATTTATATTCCGGCAGAATTATCAAGAAATAAACTCCGACAACTTTCAGAGTTATCACAGAGAAAAAAAAATTAGAAATGGAAATATATTTTGTTGATGACAATGGAAAGTATATTATATTGAGAAAAATGGCAATGTTGAGATAGGAAACAGACAGTAAATTGTGATTATCAAGGATATGCGTATGTTGTATTGGAAGTAAAAATATTAAAATATACTAATTAGTAAACTACATGAATAGAAAAAACATTTCTTTCTAGTTAGGCCACACCAATTTAATTTCTTGTTCTTCGGACATTTGATGAAAAAAGTACGAGCGGGCTAGCGGTTAAATAATAATATTATTACTTTTTTGTAGGCAAGATTTTTAGGCGGAGCGTGAAAAAATTTGAGTGGACAATTGTATTTTTTCTGATTTGCAGAGTAAGTTGATTAAAAGTACGATAAATAGAGCGGAAATATACCAGAAAACAGCACAGAATTCCCATGGTGCGGGGATTTTAAATTAATATTATTTGTATAGTTTTGTTTAAATACGAGCGCGCGGGTCCGACGAACAATTTTTTTTATTGGTGTGGCCTTATGTCAATATACATAAAATGACTCAATATTTACTTAGTTAGTGTCAAGTGCATTTAGCATTCGCACGAACCATACAGGATAGTATATATTTGCACAATATCTATTTATCAAGTGTATTATATGAATGTGCTCGTCGGATTGTATCGAGTTATTACTTTCCTATATCTCCTAACATTTGTATTTAATTTTCCTAATTTCTATTTTAAGTTCACTTACAAAACATTATGTCAATGGTAAAGATTACTTTGAAATGATAAGTATCTCGTGTCATAGTTTGGCCCACCAGAAGCAAAAAATGAAGTCTTTGTTTTAGAAAACCGATGCACTGTGAACGAAGATTGCACAAAGAAAATTTAAAGTCATAATGAAAGCCATCGCTTTCAGTCGGCAATTTTGCTAGCCATTGTGGAGAGGGATTAGGTTTCAGTTTAAATTCCTCTGTCTTTAATGTACAAACCTGACATTGTTTGGAATCGTATTAGGTTTGTTGTTAATTTCATATGTTGGAAAGGCTCTCTGATATATCAACAGATATTGGGATATCCATGTAAGTTTTTCATTAAAAAGCCAGATTTAAGTTTTTTCCTGTGAATTCAATTATATGATGTACAGGTATTTTAATTTAAACCTTCGGTGAGCATGTGCTTAATTTTATCTCTTTGATTGATATCACTTCGGACGTCTCAATTCACTATTCATTGCTTTCATCTTTTTCAAAATGTTTAGCAGAAGAATTTGATAATCTAATTTGTAACGATTAATGCGCTTCTGGAGAAAATGGAATTTTATCTATAGCCTTTATTTTTTTCTATATTTTTATAGCTCATCTGGTTTATATTTTATGTCAATAATGTTTTATTATCTAAAAATTGACTGATTAGAAAAAAAATAGAACTTGTAAACTGATATGAAAGAAAAACATTTACCAATGCAACTGATTGTTTTATAAGAATTCTTTGAGCAATCTACCTAATATTTTGTGTTTAAATGGTCTTTCAAATTCACATGCTAAAAGAGAATTCCCCGAAAAAAAGATCATTTTTAAACTATTGATTTTTTATTAATCAAACACGGCACTTTTTAAAAATGCATATAATAAACATCTAAAATGTGTTAAATGCAATATTTATCATTGAATAATTTTTATCTCCCTTTTAGATTACCCGTGATGGCATCATACTAGAAGAATTCAATAGCAAATATCGGAAATGGGCCTCATTAAAATAAAATCAATTTGAAATAATTCGTGTGTAATGAATGTTTACAATGTGTGACACTTTGTGAAAGCCTCTTATTCATTGATGAAAAGACTACAGTCCATCATCATGCATAGGAATATGTTCAGACCCTCTACAGCTGGTGCTATTTCAAGGAAACATGGTACTTACCAACACAAACGTAGACCAAAAACCTCTATTTATCGTAAAAAGCGTCAAGAGCTGTTGATGCTGGACGAAGAGACTGAAATCGACTTGTATAACAGTCATTTACTTGAAATTAGCCAGGATGAAGCATATGATAGCGATTCAACGGTGTGTGCTTCTGAATTTGAAATTCAAAGTGAAAGAAGTGCGAGATTATCGGCTGCATCCTCTTCCACGGGAGTATCATCCAGCGGAGTATCGGATGGAAATCGTGAGTTCGAGCGTTACAGACCACATGATTATGACATGAAGAGTGAAATAGACGGATTGTCTGTAGAAACCGGATCTTGCAGGTTTGGTTCGGTCCCTATGAGGTTTGCTGCAAAACGGATTGAAATTACAGAACCCGAAAATTGTCACTGCCTTTCAAATATGCTCTTTCATGAAAACGATGCTTTAAGTCCGTGGAAAACAACTTGTAGGCATAAAAGTGAAGCTCAGACAATGCAAAAAGACAACCGAAATTCTAACCCAAAGCAGTGCCTAGTGCCGAGTTCGTATAGAAGAACGTTCGGCCAATCATCAAAAAATTTTAGCTATCCTTTCAGTCACTTTGAGAACAGTAGCAAATATATTCAGCAATATAAAGAACTTTGTTCATCTGTGGGGAAGTTTAGACATGCCATGGAGGTTACCCGACAAAACAAGCTTCCTTTGCCTGATCCTTACCTCAGTAGAATCCGATCTACGGCTTGGTGGGTATTTCTTAACATTATAATGTCTAACAATCGAATTCGATTAAAAACTATTTTAAAAAAGGCTGAATTTTCGTTAACATAATGTTAATTATTTTCTTATATAATTGCATTTACATTAACTGGTAGAAAATACTGAATTTAAAAATGAAATTATCTGAACCCAAATTGCATTGATTTACATCCATCAAATTTGATTTTCAGTTTGTCTTCATAAGATATATGCATTTATCTATAAGTTTTAAGCCATCTTTTTTATTGCATGTAGCTATAGACTGTTTATACAAGATAATATGTAACAACAACATATTTTGTATAAGAGAATCTAGTAAGGTTTTTATTCTGTTGTGTTATCTTTAGTTACAAATCTCCAAATTCCCTTTATTTCATTTTAAGGATTTATACAACAATATTTAACACAATCTAAAAACTGATTAGCCTTTGGTTTAACCAAACGATTACTGTCACTTGAAAAACAAATTTTATTCCCTTGATCGAGTTTGAAAGGGCTTGGTCAGCCGGTAGACTGGTCTTTAAGAAAATTAACAGCCCACTGGAGAAACTTTTAAAGGTGTTTTTCTCATGAACATGACTTTTATGAATTCAGTTAGCACTCAAATGTATCTATAAGCCGATTAACTCTTGTGGTCAGCAATTTTGACTATAATTCTGTTATATGTGATCAAAATCTCAACCAAAAAAGTTACGCAAGGCAAAGTAAAACCTGTTTGATTGAATGAAATTGCTGAATGGCGGTATAAAGTATTAAGCAGAATATTAAATTGAAAGCTAAGCGTCAGCATATACTTTCCTTTCCTTTTATTGCAATAATGTAATATTTGTGACGTATTTTACTACAAAAATCATTCAAATGTTTACGCTCGATATGAAATAAAGTATACAACTTATATTTAAAAAAAACCATTTTGCTGAAATTTTTAAATTTGTCGCCTAAGGAATCGGAACAAACCGTTCGTACCCTCTCTACCTATAATTTTTATAATCTCTAAAGCATGTTTGACATATTGTTTTTGTTTCTTTCAGCTCGATCGCCGAAAACTTCGACATCTTCGCAATATTAAACATAGAGAAAGACGCAGGGTATTTTATGTACTTATTAAACCTACTTACAATGAATGGCTTTTAATCTTCTAATTAAAAATGAATTTAATTAGACCATGATTTTTAAAAGAGGATAACAATAGCACTATGAAGATCTTAGTAAAAGTCACAAAATTTAGGTCAACATACTAATTATTGCACTCACAATAAATAAAAATGTAGTTTAATTTTAGCTGCAGATCTGTAGCGTTATGGTTTTATATATTTGTCTTTGACCATAACGCTACAGATCCCGTAGTGCAAAAAAGGTGCAATTTACGGCGCAATATTTTTTGCGCTCTTTTGGGGAGAATTTCTCCACTTTCCAGCATCGTTCAATCAACTACCTTTCAACCCCTAATTCTAGACACATTATTTAATTAATCTGTATATTTTATCCATCTCCCAACCCTTTATAGTCGTCTCTACAAGTGATAAACTCGCTTGATTAAAATTATTTGTTAGATTACTGAAAATTCATATACAGCGAGTTTATTGCCCGTAGAGACAACTATAAATGGATGGGAGGTGGATAAACTATACATATTGGCTACAGAATCTGTCTAGAATTAGAACGTGAAAGGTAGTTGATTGACCAAAGCTAGGAAGTGGAGAAATTCTCCCCAAAAGAGCGCAAAAAATATTGCGCCGTAAATTGCACCTTTTTTGCACTACGGGATCTGTAGCGTTATGGTCAAAGACAAATATATAAAACCATAACGCTACAGATCTGCAGCTATTTAATTTATGCCTCAAATTTAATTTTTTTTTCAGTGAAAAAGATATGTCCGAAACTGACAGAGATTTCTCCAGGTCCTTGACAGTTAATGACAGGGGCAAAAACCTGAATTTGGCCCCCGTGCGGGATTCTTCACCACTACAGTTTTCCGCACACCATGGGAAGTCTCTAAATAAAAATGACCTGCGTTTCAACCAATACCTAAATCTAGTAATACCAAAGACAGCACTCACCAAAACTAATATTCAGCTAAATCTAGATAATCCAAAAGAAATGTGGACCCCCAGATTTGAGTCCAAGAGAAATCCAACGAAAAATTCCCACAGGAGATCAGAAAGTGTAGATTCACTAAAACGGTCATCGAAACACGCAGATGTGAGTTCCAGACGATCTTCTGGTGCAAACAGAGCAAGTCAACTGAGACTAGAGCGTGCAGCGACGAGTGCCGATGGTACCCGATTAAAAAGTGATTCGGGATGCCTCATACCACCGCCACCACCCTTGCCACAGAGCCCGTCTATTTTAACAAAACGCAAAACACAAAGTCAGAAAACGAAATGTGTGAACCAGATCCGCGCCATGTTATCTGATCTTGAGGATTGCAAAGGGAAGTTGGATCGCACCTGTAGACGACTCGAAAATATAAAACATTCTGATTCAAAGGTTGATCGGGTCCTTCCAGCTACTAAGACTTTCGGGATAGAGGGCCAGACATGCAGAACGGAGGATCAGTTAAGCATCATTCACCGGCTTAGAAAAGAAAAGGAACGAACGTTAAGAGTGTCAGCTGTCAATTAACGCATCTTTGTAAAATTAATATACAGAAGCTAAAAACATTTTTCAAGATCAATTTGGGTACAGGTGTTTAATTAATTTTTTTTTTCATTCCTTTGTAATTTTATACACTATGTGTATATTAAAAACTTCATCAAATTAATAAAATTATTACTGTATGTTCAGCTTTTTCATTGAAAAAAAATCTTTAAGAAAGAGCATTTCACTTGACTCTGTCATTGGTTCACAAAGAGATGGCTTGACTGATATGAAGCTGTAGATATTACATCAAATTATTATAACATGTAAAAAGATGCTGAATGAAAATACTATGATTGAAAAACTTTCTCTCTTACACGTGTATACTAAATAATGGTAGAAGAAATTTTTTTCGAAAATACCTATAACTACTACAAATATGAGTATTGTCCAGGAAAACACGTTCACATCAGTATCAGTAACTATGCCTAAATGGGGTTGTTTACATGTGGTGATTTTTCTGAATTGCTGAATATTTCTCCGATTACTATTTATTGTGTGATAAAAAATACAAAAAGAAGATGAATTCAGTTAAGGAAAAAGATTCTAGGCCACTTGAGTTGCCTGTCTCCACTTGCAACGCCTGGACCCGTGCTGATCAGTTTGTCGTAATATTTCTTGCTTTATAGTAAAAGACTTTACCATCAGATACTATATAGTAATCATTCTCCCATATTTGAACTTCGTTCACCATATATAATCCGCCACTCAATTTTTTTAAAAAGTTTTTAAGGACAAATGAAACAAACAAACTTTTATCATAAAAATTGAAACTAATAACCTGAGTCATGTTTCATTGAGTAAAACGAACAATTCAGTTTTATGTGTAGTGTTTAATTTTAATTCACAGTTTCACAAAAATGGAATAATGTGAAGTGAAAATATTTGCATAGATTACTAAGGATGGCTACAGAGAGTTAGAATTTTGAACATCATAGAAGGTTTACAATTTCTTAATATTATGGAAATATATTAGTTGCATCATTTGCAACAAAAATAGGTCTAAAAATATAAACCAATCCAGGTATCTATTTTTTGTTTGTATCATCTATTCTTAAAAATAAAAACCACAGTAAAATTGTCATTGTTTGATTACAAGCTGTCCTTTTACCAGAAATCTTACTGAGAAAAACCTCTGCCAGCAATAGGTCATATTTTGACTTCTTCCTTTCATGGATCTCATCGTATCTTTCTTTCCAGGGAACTGTCAGCTCTATGATTATGATATTCTTTGTACTTGATGATAACAGTACCATATCAGGTCTGAGATAGGTTGACATTACCTCTGGAAATGACAGTTTCTGACCTAAATATACAGCCATCTTGGTTAAGTATTCCGGGGGTCTTTTCTTCTCTCTTCTTCGCTGTTTCACCTTCTTGTACAAAGCAAATCTGTGTATGTTTGCTTTTATTTTTCCACTCTTTCTCTATAGTGTCTATTATCTCTTTTAGAACTTGATTATGACGCCAAGTGTATCTTCCCTGTGATAATGCCACCTAGCAGGAGGATAAAATGTGCTGTAGGGTTCCTCTTTTTCCACAAAGGGGGGTCTCCGGTGTTTCTATGAGACCCCTTCTGTGTAGATTGGCTGGTGTTGGTAACAGATCGTACACTGAGCATAGTATGTAGTTTTTGAAAAACCTTGCGGAATTCCCATGCTAAGTAATTGAGTCCTGTTATTTAAGGGTGTATAGATACAGATTTGAAGATACTATTTTCTCAAATTTTCTGTACAATATTACGACTTATATATTGCAATTGCATTTCACAAGGAAATATAATAAAAATGTAATTTCTTCTCGAAGTCATTGAAACTTCGAATTTCTGGTCGGGTTTGATTGACACGTCCTTGCACTTTCACAAATTATAATTTTATTCTTAATACTCAAGAAAAGTAGAATTTTGTTGTAAATTAATAAAAATATCAAAACTATAATCTAGAAAATTAAGAGTAAAAATGTTCGAAAGGAAAACACTCTCAGAGTATATTGTCAGTGTGTGCTCAGTGGTGTGTGCAGACTTTAACAATTGAACACACCCAGTGAATTCTTGATTTAAATTGTTTAATTTCTAATTACTATGTGTTTTTTCATTTGTATTGTATCCGAAGGAATTTTTTTGTTGGTAGCTCTGGACATCATTATGTAAAATTATTTAAAAGCAGGCTTGATGCATAACAGGTTTATTTAAGGAATAAGGCTGCAGCTCTAAATGTATTATGATATTTTTCATATTTGATACCTTTTACATATATTTGAACATGAAGGCGTTTATGTAATCATAAAATTATCGATTTGTTTTTAAAAACGCAATGTGCCAATCGATTGATCATCTTCATGAAATTGAAAAATCTGACAGTTATTCCTTATATTTACATGCTTTGATTCCGCCAATCCACGTGCTCCAAGCCCTGCTTCTGTCTAGCTGTTTGTCCCGCCCTGCACGTGTTTTTTTTTTTTTTGGAACCGCGCCAATACATTGATGGAGAAGTAAAGTACATTTACAATTGGTAACTTTATCTCGGACAAAGACATTGGAAATGTAAATATTACAGTGTAGTTTCAGTTTATTATCAGGAGAGGGGGAGTTAACGTATTGCTTTTGTTTTCGAGTTTCGAGTATCAAAGAAAGAGAGACAACTCCATAGAAACCTTGAAATGTTCGTGGTTCCACAAACATTGCATTCTGAGACAAGAAACACATTTACAGTAAAATATTTATAATATATAACATATAATATATAACATTTTCCCGAGAGTATAGCCTTACAGCAAACATACACCCGAATGAAAGATTGGTTGACATCATTCCACGGCAAATTTATGAACGGACATAAAAATTACAATGCTGACAAAAACTGAAAAAAAGAATTTAACAAAAGAAATGTACATACAAGTAATGATACAAACAGAAGAAGAAGTCTTAAATGACGTATACATTTATTATTTTCACAAAAACAATTCAAAACACATGCTTAAAACAAGTCACTGTATCTGACACAAAAATGTGCAATATCTAAATTTTATAAAATAGTGTCTACATCTTCACTGTCCTTCACCTTTTCTTGTAAATGAATTTAAACAATTTCATTAAGTTTGGACTATCTAGAAATACAAACAATGATATTTCCAACACGATGAATATTATACCTGCATAACCAATCACCTTAGAACTGGAGCGATAATCATCCGCACAAGACAGAGTTCTTAGGTAAGCTGAGGTTTTCTTTTTATTAATGGTTAATTCTTTTTTAATGTCCATCAGTTGTTGTTCTATTGATTTCGTAGAATTTGCTCTGCATGGGCAAGTACAAACATCTGGATTGTTGGTTGTTGTCATCGTAATAGCTGAAAAAAATGAACAACATCTAAAATATTGTCATCAGAATTTCACTTGATAATCCAACATGAAAAATTTCAAACCCTGTTTTATAACGACTGAAGTGAAAACATTTAAGGCCCTGCAACTACCGGGTATATATGTCAGCATTTTGCAAAAAATGCTATGTTCATTATAGTAAATCTTGATTTAGATGCTGATTTCCCCTTTTATTGCTTTAAGGTAAAGCACTGGCAAATTCCAGGATTAAAAAATAAATATACCAACAAAAAAGAAAGAAATAAAGAACAGATTTTTGAAAACAGGCACCCCACTGAATAGGATTTTCAAGTTTTAAACGACCCAGTTCCACTTTTAAAACTGTTACTACGGGCCTGAGCGTTCAAATGCTAATTAAGATCATACACTTCCTCAATATTATATTTTTTCCCAAGCATTTGCCATTAAAGTTCCCTCAAAAAATTAAAGTACATATCCAGGCATTTTTGCAAAATACCAGATTTTTTTTTTATTATAAAATCATTTTGAAAATTACTAACATTGTCAATATTACATTTTTTGTATGAGTGTGTCTTTATCTACTTTATCTTTTTAAATAAAGTTTTAAGAATTACAAGATGATGATATTTATGATGAATGTACATGTTGTGTATTACGAAGATATACATTTACAGTTATGCATACTGTAACAACTGTAATAATATCTGTTTTGTATCTCTTCGTAATGTTATAAAGTTATTCAAATTATTATTACAAGTGTAATTTCTCAACAGATTTCCGATTGTCATAGAAAAATCAAAAGGTTAAAAAAAAATTAAAATTGGCTATTTAAGTAATTTTCAAAAGGATTGTAAGGGAATACCATCTTCTTGTATTTTGCACATATGTCTGGTAAGGTACCTCAATCCTTTGTTAGAAAACAATATAAAAGTTACTTTAATGACAAATCTTGCGAAAAAGCATTGGGTAACGTATCATTTATCCTTAAAGGACGATACATACATGTAGGTATCATGCATATTTAAAAAAAAATCAAAGGAAATAGCATTAAAAGACAAACAAATATCCAGCACACTTTTAACTGTTTAGTGGTATTCACAAACATGCAGCACACAACATGGAATTTGACTTCCTGGGAGGATATCCATTCTGGCATTCGTGCAATACTTTGTATCAGGAAAAAATGCATTCTTTATCTTCATAAGTTTGTAGCTAATGAAATGAAATTGGATAATAGTCCTCAGTTTAACGTTTACGTGGTTAAACGAATATAAAACTTCAAAAACGATAACATTCATACAGCTTTCAAAAGTGCGTCTGTGCTTATACATAAAGTGCTTTGTAGAATATAAAGTTGTCTCCCTTTGAACAGTGCTGGACTGAACAGTGGAGCAAAAACTATCAACTGTATAAATGTAACAAATATTGACATATTATGCTTAAAACATTTAATCATGATAAAAAACTGAATAAAACATTTTTTTAATTAAAGTTTGTCTAGATATTAAGCTGACAAGTCATTATTGTAAGATAGCCTGATTTTACTTATGAACGTTGCTAATTTCTTTATTTATGTTCCTTTAAGTTCTCCTGCCAAACGAATGAGCTTGTTTTTTGTTAGAAGCAGGCAAAAAAAAAAACATCATATAGAAGTGAAACATGTCATTTATTAAAGTAAATGACAAAAGAAGTAAAACACAGTTTACAAAAGAAAGGGGGTAAGAAAAAAAGGGGGTAAGAAAAGGGGGACTCAAATAGAGTATTACACATCTTAGGCAAAGTATTGCACGATTTGACCCCCAGCACCATAATGTCTTTGTAACTTGATGTACATAGGAAAAAGGGGGGTAAACCAGACTAGAATACGAATTCAAACCCTATGATCTTTCACAAGGTACAGTATTCATCACAAGCGCTTGACATTTTTAAGCTTTCTTTTCATAAATGAAAATATCCCCTATAAAACGTCAAGCGCCTGTGGTATTCGTGTATTTCAAGTCGACCCTATAAACATTATAAGATTCAAAAACATATACAAAATGTCTTAAACTGCTGTCTGCCATAAAAAGGGGTAAAACAAAATAACAGCCACAATCCAATCAGAGATTGTATCCACCCACATTTTTTTAATTAAACTCTGTCTAGATATTAATCTGACAAGTCATTATTATAAGATGGTCTGACTTTACTTATGAACGTTGCTAACTTTTTTATTTATTCATTTATTTATTTATCTAAGTTTAAAGTGATATCTGTAAATCCTAATAACAAATTTAAAAACTCAATTTCTTGCTTTATTTATTCATAGTTCTTGGCAATTTGGTTGATATTTGTTAACCATGACTTTTGTCGGCACATTAAAATACACCAAACACTGTACTGTAAAAATACTGAAAAGTTCATTCATACAGCTCAAAAACACGTTAAACATAACGTGCATTTCTTAATTTGGAAAGAAATTAATTAAATATGCATATTGGTACTTTGAATTAAACTTAAAATTAAATTATACTCGTATTATATGTATGGTGAAAGTAAATTGTTTATTTCTATTATTTTTCCGATTCTTTGAAATCCTTTTATCATTTATATTATATCACACACTTCGGTCCCAACTATTCTTTTGATAAAATCATATTGACATTTCTTTGACGTCAAGCTTTTCATCTGATGAACTTTCCTGTATAAGAACCGTTAATTTTTAATGTGATACTATCAGACTTTGACAAAATTAACCCAATCATCATCATAAATTTCAATCTGGACGTTTTACCTCAAAGAAAGACGAATAGTCCAGCAAGTATAATGACGTCATATTAGTTTTATATTCACAGAATTTTAACCCGCAATGCACTTATAATTGTCATTCGGCAGGAATCTGGGCGTATTTTGAAGGCAAAAATTTGATTGAACTGCCACATAAAATTTTAGCATTCTTTTGTTCTAGCAGCTAGGTTCCTGCAAAATGGGAAGAGGAAATATTTCCCAATGTGTGTTTTGATTTGCTTAACAATCCCTTGAAATATGACTAGATGAGTCATTCTGATAAAAAAAAAACGATAAAAATTCTATTCTAAAGGACAGGAAAGGAATATTCTTTTTTCCCCCACTGATGCTTTCATAGCTGTAGATCTGTAGCTCGAGGGTCGGAAAAAAATTTTGGGATGGACGACCAGATAAAAAGCTACATTATAGAAATGGAAGCTTAACTGTACAGCGAAAAATAAAACAAGAAACAACGCATTAAAACATGTATTGATGGGACAACCTTCAGAAGTACAATGCCCACCCGTTAAAATATTCATAGGTATATTTATTGCACACAAAAAAGTCCTTTTCAGATTTATTTTTCATTATACATAAAATATTTAATGACCATGTGTTCCCAGCATATCCTTTTACTACTTCCCAAAACAAAACTCTATAAGTACAAGTCAAGTATAAGGCGCGTTGGACCGAATTTTCTTAAATGGCAGTATACATTGGCGAAATTTTCGATGGTCCAGAAAGATAGTGAAAGAATATGTTGGAAACAAGGTTTTTAATATTTTGAGATGGAAGCTTGAATAAAAGGAGGAAAAAATCGAGAAAAAACGCACTTTTTGTGGGCAATAAAAATACACTTTTTCAATGTATGGCATAGTAGCTGACTGCCCTCTGGTCTTCCGTCCCAATTTTTTTCAAAACAGCGAGCTACAGATGTGCAGCTTAAGTGCATTTAATTTTCATAGTCAGTAGGATAACTTACAAACTGAATTTGTACTCTGCATGGTGAAATCCCCTTGCGTGGACGATATCAATGGTATATTGACCATACAGGAGGTATCGGGAATTAGGGCTACCGAATTATCCGCCAGAATCGTATTATTTACTTCATCTGAAAAATCAAATATACATGACAAGATTATCAGAAAAGCGAAACATCAATTTGTACTTTTCAAAAAATAATTACAGGCAAGCAACTCTAACATATTAACGAGTACAACCTACGTGATAAATAATATTGAATCAAAAGGCATCATTATGTATTTCGTCTTGGTTGCATTGTCATTACATATATATATATATATATATATATATATATATATATATATATATATATATATATATATATATATATATATATATATATATATTAAAACTTACTTGTAAAACATGTCTTAAGGTACATATCAATGTTGTTATTTGAAAAGCTGGATTTGGAGCATGCCTCTGGATCAACAGAAAGAAACATCCAACAGTCGTCCTCGGTATATCCCTGGTAGAACCCGACACCCCAGCATTCCTCACCTATTAAAAGACGGGGAACTAATCAAGAGTATTCATCAAAAAAGCTATATACAGTAATATGCAACAGTCAGGTAGTTTTCGTCTGCTTGTTTCCCCCCCCCCTTTTTGAGAATTCTACATATAAGAATTTTCATTTTGAGAATTCTTGATATGCCACAACTTGCAGCAATGCCAGTGGAAGGCTGCAAATTATACATACATGTATACTCGGTACTCAGTGCGATTGAGCAGTAAATCTTTTTCATGCCAGAAAGTTCAAAGTAGCCAGTTTTGACAACATTCTTTTTTTTAAGATCATCTGAAAGACGACTATTGACTGATGTAATAATTTCATTGCACGCAAGTATGTTTGTTCGTAAACGAAATGTGCATATTATTATTAACAACGAAAAATTAAGAAATATCCGAATTGAAGAAGCTTGGGTATTTTTAACCATTTATTTAAGTGAGATGGGTGGGGTAACAAAAACTATAACTTATAACGATGAAATAGAATGGGTTTTTTTTCGTTCATCATGTCTCCACTTCAGTGTAACACAACTTCTTATGTGTAGAGAACTAAAGATACTTCTTTGAATAATTAAGCTGATTGTCTCGCGAAAGTCTCACCATAGTATGGCAATAGTTACTCAGACCTCCTCGACTATTATTTGCTGAACAACATAACTATTTGCAGGCATTTGAATCTACGGTAAATTGGGGTAAGTTGTACCACTTTTGCTGACGTATGGCTTTTTAATCCCAATTGCAAAACTTGACTGTTTTCAAATATACTAGTAAACAATTCTCATTAATTTCAATTTTTCTGCTTGACTCAATAATTCCGTAAATTATTGTGCAGGGCGATGTTGCTTTGTCCAAACTTAAACGGTGGTCGAAAGTACCCCGACTTACCCTACTTGAAATGAAAACAATTGGGAGTTTTTTCCTTAATAGAAAGCATTAGGACCGCATGGAATTCCTACAAATATTTTAATAATGACCTGCTTACATATACCGATTTGATAAAAAATTTAAGAAATAAAATTGGCTCACCTTCGGATTGAATTGGAATATTACGACAGGCATTTAAACAATCGTAAAGGCTGTACTCTCCCGTTTGTTTCAAAGATCCACTACAACCGGTTCTTGGATAGTATCGGTCAAAATCACAAAGTCCTGTAAAGTAAGAAAGTTTTATATGATTACAAAACACGACATACAACGATACCTCTATCGAATCCTCCAAAATAGAAAAAAAACTGAGGTTTGCTTAGGAAGGAAATATTACATTTATATTGTAATACCCAACAATGAGAGATATCATTTTAATACATGAAAGCATACTAAATATAATAAAAATATAACCAAAAGGTTATCATTTTGATTTTCACACTTTATTAATTGTTTTCAAAATTTTTGAAATTGGAAATATACCGTGTAATTGGAAATTTTAGCGAGGCGCAAAATTAGCGATTTGTACTTAAATACTTAATCATTTTCTGGGTTGGATTGGGGCAATTTATTGTGAAAAAAATGTTTGTGGAAGGTGATTTTAGTCTATAGAAATTTCACTCTTTTCAGTAAAACTAAAAGAAGACATATTTTAACATTAGATCTAATGTCCACAGGAATTTTTACATTTTCTTTTAATATTTTTCATCCTTTTTATTGCAAAACTCATCTTCTCAGTGCCTTGTCCAATTTTATTCATATTTAATGGTTTTTCGCTGAGCAGGAATTATAATTAGAAGAATATGTGTATCAAATGTTCACGTTTTGACATTTGCCTTTTTGTCATTTTGTACATTACATGTACAGACAAAAGTTAAGAGCACAAAGTGTGCACTGTCATTGCAAAATGTACATGTCAATGTACATTTTAGATGTACAAATTTCAATAGCAGTCGGTATATGTACAGGCTGATATCGGCCATCGTAGTATTAGGCTCTTTTTTCGTAAAAGTGAAAACAGAATAGTTGATCTCAATTATTATCATTTTGACTGAATCGCGTGTTAACCTAGCAGGACCATTACTGATTAGGGATTATTTTGTATAATGATTTAAAAAAGCATCCTATATAATCATATAGATAATATCTACAGTGTATTTCCTTCCTCAAAAGAAGATTATAAACAACAGCGCAGTAGGAAATGACCGCTTAATCGCTTAAGATACTGGGGGTCTGAATAATGTCACATTATATTCCGCTTTTAATTCGATCCACAACGAAATTGTTTTTCTTCCTTCAAAATACTTAGTATTCCTACCTAAATTTACTTCGCATATAAAGCTTAATTTCACATCGCATCTCTCAGTCTTCCATTGTCCTGTTGACGGATTAATTGAAAAGCATTTATTGTCGTCTGCTACTGAACTTGGTGTCGTGACGTATTTGTGATAGGTTACATTGTTGCAGTCGATCCATTTTACCTTTGATCCGTCTGACGAATCTATTTCATGTAATCCCGTCCATACATTTCCGGGGCTGTAGAACGATACAGAAAATAATAACAGTTAAATCGTCTTTTTTCTTTATGTTTCAAAGAAATATCTGAATAAGAGAAGTAATATCGAATGATTTAATTTATTGAAAAAGTTGGTGACGCCTAAAAACTGTATGCACACAAAGCTCAATCGCTTTAACATGATTTTATATGAAACTCAGTTAGTTGGAAAAGAATTAGAAAAACTCTACTGTGATAGAGGTACAAAGTGTGGTTGTGAAAAATTGATATCTCCATATCTTTGGCAAAGGTTAAAGCTTCTCAAATACAAGTCAAACTCCAAGATCAAAGGATGAAAAATGTTGTTACCCAAAGGAAGAATGTACGAGTATCTATGAAAAATGAAAGCCAATACACTAACCATTAAGCAGTAGTTAAATGATCTACAAGACATGTGGTGGTGTCCTGTTAGTATGCCAGTAATAAGCTTTCAGAATTTCATTTTCACTCTGGCAATCAAGAAGACGCTTTTCACTTTTATTATTAGCAAGGTCCCTATAGGATTCCTCATGCATTTTACGTCGAAGCCATTTCACTTTAAGCAGATGGTTTGGATTGTTCTTTAAACGAGTAATAAGGATTCTGATTTCTCCGTTTCCATTACCTGCGAGTCAAGTGGGGGTCGAAAAATGATTTGTTCAAATTCCAATTTGGGCTGACTTTTTTCTTTTCTCACTCTAAATTGACGACGGATTTCCCCGTTATTTCCCAATCATGACAAGGTACACACAGCTGGTGTGACCGGTCGGTAGGTGATGCCCACTCCTCCATGGCACCTGATCCCATCTCTGGTGTTTCGGAGGTCTGTTTTTGCTCTGCTCCTATTTTGTATTGTTTTATAGAATTTTGATCTTGAATACTGTTCGTTATCTCCATATAATTATTTGCAAATAAAAAAAATATTATTTTTTTTAAATACACATGTATAGGAAAAAAATATAAAAGAATACTCATAACAGTCTTTAATTTCAGACTGTGAATGAATTGATTATTGGATTGATTGATTGGTTGATCGATTGATTTCCTTATGTTTAACGTTGGGTCAACAATATTTCAGAGATATTTCAGCTGAAAATATAGCTTTAATGACCGGTACTAGTATTTGAAAGGTACATATAGTATAGGGGTGTGTGAACTATTTTAACAATACTTTAAAAAGTCTTAATAATTTATTTAACAATCGTAGCCTTACAATAATACATTTTCATCTTAAATTTAATTTAAACTTACACAGATTGAACCCACTCGTTTTGAAGATATTTTTCAATGAAGTATTGTTTCGTCGGAGAAGAAATTGTAACTAAGGATGAACCACTTTGTTCACAGATTGTCTTTGCATCATTCCAAGACTTAGCATTCGTATAGAATGTGAGCTTTTCTTTAGTGGTTGTGAAAAATCCTGCAAAGATATTCAAATATAAAATGAATATAAAACGAAATGTTAGCATTGTGTACTTTGAATAAACAATGAAAACGATACTTATGGGTAATTTTTTCAAGCAATCATTCCTGCAATAACAATTTTATTATTGCAACAAAAAGACATCAATGACTATGCCATACTCGGAATCATGCATATGAAAATAAAGAAAAGCAATTTCATCAGCTTAAAATATTGTATAGCCCAGAATCTGCATCGATAAATAATGTAAAATCCATCAACATCACTTCTATAACTACAGAAGATGAAAAGATGCACTACATAAAAAATATCGATATTGCATTAAAAAGCTTCTCGCAAACTATCAATATTTTTTAAATATTTTTATAAGGTTTATGGGTAAATGATGTCTATGCAATTTATTTTTTAAAACACCCTATATCAATTTTCAAAAAACACTGTAGCAAGAAATCCCTCGAACGATTAAAATTTTACTGATTATCAATATAAAGAGAAATTAGTGCATAATCTAAATTTTAAAGTCCTTTATGTTAATCCTTCGAATCATAATTCCCGTTTATTTACAATGACTGCATTGAATTTATATTACAATACAGAATTACTAGGATACAAGCAATGAACAATTATCTTCTATTTGATCGTTGGAATCATCTTATTCAAATACACCAACCTGAATGAAGAGTTTCCAAAATAATGTACAAAAGTAGAAAAGCTCTCGTAGACGTCATATCTCTGCAAACAAAATAATGAAGAAAAAACATTGAAATATCTATAGTAAATATTAGTTACAAAAAACGACCTTTTATACTTTATATATATATATATATATATATATATATATATATATATATATATATATACCAGGGTATATATATACATATATGGTAAATCCTCTTTTTCTTGAGGAAATTCTACAATTTACCAAAGGAATTTCAGCTATTTCGCATTAGTGAGATTTACGCAAGAGCATACTCTACGTATGTACAATATCTAAAACGAGGTAAGTTATTGAAAAAAAAAACAAGTTGATGAGACGAGAATATCAGCAGTCTCGTTTAAAGTCATCATTTTGTTCTATGGTCGGTATAATGACCTTGTCAGCAAATACAATTTATCATGGAGTCACATGCTGGCTGACTTTTTCATACTTATTATTAGTCCCTTATTTACACACTGAATTGACGACGGATTTTCCATTATTTCCCGATCATGACAAGGAGCACACGACGGATGTGACCGGTCGAAAGGAGATGCTCACACCTCCATGGCACCTGATCCCGCCTCTTACATTGCGGAGGTCCTTGTTTGCTCTGCTCCTATTTTGTATTGTTTAATGGACTTTTGAACTTAAATGCTGTTCGTCTCATTTGCAAAATTATATGTATGGATTTTGTATCAAGCTACCTCACTATAAAATACCTTGCTTAACTGGATAATGTGTTCTTTTAAAACACATGACTATATAGACAAAATGACCTTAATGTAAATACTAGTAAATGAAATACAGTTATAATCAATTCTACATCACTGACCACCAGCTCAGTGAAAAGAAAGCTGATATCTTTCTATCATATATTACCAGTTAATTCAGAAACGCTTTTGCATCAGCCTAAGAAATGATCGAAAATATTAATAGTTACGATTTTTCATTATGTGATCATTTGAAATTAAGGGACATTTCTACTGAGAGTTCTTAATTCAAAGAAAAAATGCCCAAAAAATCCTTCATTTTGAATGAAGTAAATATATATGTATTTAATTTATCAAATGACAGAGATAAAGATTAAAGAAAATTTGTCCTGAAAATACTTTCAGAAATTTAAAATCTATAATACCATGTACAGTACTAGTGTATGTGCGTAGAAATTGGAACAATGTCATACATTTTGAAAAATATATTTTATCAAATATCATAGAACATTATAAATTCATGCTTTTATGATACCTATTTTTATGCATACGATAAAGAAAATTTTGACCAAAGAAAGACTAATTACCCATAAGCCAATACTCCAATGCAACCGTAAAATTATGAAGAGATTAATAAATTGAGTTCAATACACTTGTAAATTTCATAGAAAATCACGAACAAAAAATTAAAATTTAAATCATTCAAATACTTATGGCGCCTTTAATTCGTATCCTTTGATTACCATCAGTAAAAGAGAAGCACAATTATATTCTGCAATCATTACAGCCCTAGATCACTTATGTTTGCCAAATTAGACAGAATGAGTAGGTGCTTAAATGTTTTCCTTACAATCATCGTTCCTTATCCTTTCTTTTCTGATCTCGGTTTATCCATCGATTTTCGATTTATTGATTCCCCTGTCGTCCTTCGCTCACGAGGTTGGACGAACGTGGCAGTGCAAAAGTTTGAAATGAATCTAAGCTATTTATGTTTTCAAATATTTAGTTTGAAGAGTTCAGTTTGTTTAATTGATCGACTTTTTTTCAGAGAATAGTTATTTAGGTCTACCAAAGATCACAAGGAAAGAGCGACAGTGATTTTTTTTCAATAAATCTCAAATGGGATATGAACTTTTCCCGATTGTTTAAAGCCCGCTGTAAATTATCTATTTTTAACGAAAACGATCAAAATAGTTTCAAAATATTTGCTGCGAATTCTAATAATATGAACCTATGAACCTTGTTATCAGTATTTCTTCAATTTTTTTTATAGAATGGGCACAAAATATGCGATGTTTGATTAAACACATTATATGCCACAATCTTTTTCCATAACATGTGATTTTTTAATTTAATTTTTGTAATGTAATTTGAGATGTATAGTATTTTCTTTTTTTGTAAACAGGATATTATTTCCCACATATCTAAACTTCTAAATGGTATTGGAAAGCTATAATTTAAATATTGGTTGCTTAACACGAAAATTTATGTAATAACTCAATGAAATATATCTTTTAAAAGATGATTTCAGCATTGAAAGATTAATCTGAGCCTTTAATTCTTTTATGTGAATATTTTGTGTGTGTTTTTTCCTGACTTTTATTTAAAAATAACATTGAAAAATTTGCTTTCGATGCAAATAGTAAATTAACAAGCTAGTTAAGCTTTGTGATAAATGTAATGACTTTAACTTTTAAATCGTCAACTTCCCTTACTTCTGCAGCAGTATACCTTCATCAACTGCATTCGGGGTTAATATATCTCAGTTGATTTGATACGCAAAGTATAAACAATTTCTAAAACTAGGTAAGTTTTGGACAAACAAGTTGATGAAACAAGAATATTAGCAGCCTCTTTTTGAGTCATAATTTCTTAAGTTCTATGGTCGATACAATTTATCGTTTAGTCAAATACTGACTGACGTTTTTCATACTAATTGTTATGCCATTATTTACAAGCTGATTTTTTCGTTATTTCCCGATCATGACAAAGAACACAGGACATGGGACGCTCACTCCTCCATGCTACCTAATCTCAGCTCTGATGATTTGGAGGTTCATATATTTTGAGTTTTTTAACTTATTTTTCGGTGGGTGGGGTATTTTCTTCAAAATGGATCAAACCTTCAATAAACTTTTGTAACCTTTTAGAAAAGAAAATGAAGAGAGACATATTCAAAACACAAAAAAAAAGAATTGTTGTCTTATTTGTGAGTGGTCATTGATTGATTGATGATTTTTATATTGTTTAACGAATTACGTTTCATTCTTGCTTGAAAATACACCTAACTTTGTTTTCCCCCATTTTAATCATACATGTAATACGGAAGAAAAAATCCCTAAATATTCTGTTGCACAATTTGTAATTTTTTTATTTGGTTGTTTCCATGACTGCATGTGTACCGTGATGATGTAAATTAATAGTTCGTAATTGATTTATTAATTTGATCAGGAAAATATACACATGTATAAGTCCTAATCCTTCGTGTTTTTTTTTGTTGTTGTTTTTTTTCCTTTTCTTTCTGACATTAAGTTTCTTAAAGTAAATTATGTTACATTTCAGTTGTATGAAGAAAGAGGATGAAAAGAATAGCGAACTTGGATTTCTAAAATAGTGTGTTATTATAAGGGGTGTTAAGAAAGTTCGTTCCAGGATGAAATATTTTCAAAAATTTCAAAGTAGTGCTTAACTAAAGCGATGAATTTTCAAGTCTGACAAAATCACAAGAGTGTGCTTTAGATTTCTAGCAATTCATTTCTAGCAGGAAGTTATAGGATTTTTCTTCCATATGAAAATATATATACCATCTTTAAAGTACTCGAATGTTAGAAATGCTAATCATTTTGAGTGAAAATAAAGGATAATTTACTGTTTTTTCTTCATATCTTATCTTGCATCAGACAAGCTGATGAGCGTAGGTATAAGAACGATAGATCACTTTTCAATAGAATAGAATTGTCGTTTTGGAATTTTTCACAGATTTGATAATTTTGCATAATATTTGAAAGGATGTTTTAACCTGTGCGCTTAATATATGTCACAAATATGCGTCATCCCTAATTTTTCTGAACATACATAATCTGTTTTAATACCTGCCCCCCCCCCCCCCTTATTGATTTAACAAAAGACAGTTAAAACCTTAACAGTAGCAAGAATGGACTCTGTAAACATAAAATATCACAAACTGTAAATATCTTCTCATAGTATTTCTTTCTGAAAATAAAAGAAAAATGTAGAACGAACTTTCTTAAAACCCTTTATAAAATATGCTCTGCTTTAATACAACAATACGGTTTACGTCTTTCAATCATTCTTCTTTTATAGATACAGAACCTAACTTAATTTTACTTAATAACTTGATCTTACTTTTATAGGACAATGTTTTAATTTCAATCATAATTTCCTCTTTTTTTTCTTACACTTTATAAATTAATTCTTTAACAATCAAAAAAGCAAATATACTTTGTAAGGTACCCATGTACTAATTGGATGAATGCGATCAAACAGTGTTTTGTAACAAAACAACAATAACTATTTAAACATGCCGATAATGAAGATTTAGATTTCTTTCATATACTTAATTACTTAAGAAAATAAAGTGTGTTATTATACGTGACCACATTGATCTTTATTTCATAAGATTTCTTGGATGTGTAAAAAAAACGTGTTTCAAACTTTAAATGTAATTTAGCTACTGCTGTATTTTAATGTGAATATGGAATTTCCTTTCTTCCTTCCATAAATTGACTAAATTAACAAAATAGGAACATTATAAATCAACACCTGGTCTTGATTTCTTCATCTAAATGAGAATTATGACAAAACTAATGTGACATAACTATTATGCTGATTGTTATAGTAGTTGAATGAATTCTGAAATATAACATATGAAATAATCGTCCTGAAAGTTCATTAAAAAAATACTGAAAGCAGAGCAAAAAACGGACCTCTAAAAGTATCAAAAATGGGATCGGGTGCCATGGAGAATTAAGCATCGTTTTAAATTTGACGGTAACGATTAGGATAATATTCGTCCCAAAGATAGATTGCATTTGCTGATAAGGGTGTTAATTTGTTCGGACTTTGTTACATGTATAAGTTCGCTTTTATGTTTCAAAAACTTTGAGTATTAACGGTCAACATCCACGCTCTCCTCTTTAGAAGCCCCACTCCATTTATTTATAAAATAAATGTTTGCCATTTCTAGTCCTATCTTAGTTCCAGGGTTACGTTTTAAGGACAGATGATACAAACAAAAAATTGGATGCCTGGATCGGTATATATTTTTTGGCATAATTTCATTGCAAATGATGCAAATAATAAATTTCTAGAATATAAAGAAATTGTAAACCTTCTGTGGTTTTCAAAAGTCTACCCTTCTGAAACAATCCTTATTAATCTATACAAATATTTTTCACTTCAAATCCCATTTTTGTGAAATTTTGAATAAAAAATTAAAAACTACGTGGCAAAACTTTTTCATTTTACTCACTACAACATGACCCAAGTTGTTATTTTCAAATTTTTTTGACAAAATTTTGTTTGTATCATCTGTCCTTAAAAGAATAAAAGGAAAAAGATTTCACAGATGATATTAGTCGAAAGACAATAACGGTTATGCTGAAAATATTTTGCTTGGTTGACGTTATGAGGTATTTATGAGTGCGTTAGTTAAAATCTAATGTTTAAATGTTCTTCAAATATTCTAGTATCCCTTTTGCACAGAGTCAAGTTGTGCTTGAAAAAGAAACGACGCAAAATGTAAAAACTGCAACGACAGAAAATGTCATAAACAGTCTTTATGTACCCTAATAAATTCTGCAACATATAGTCGGTGCAAATGGTCTAATAAGTATACAAAATATTCTACAAGGTCATAAATTTAAAAGGCATTTGCAAGTTCACAAACAGCGTAAAAAAAACTAATGGAAATTTCCCATTTAAAGTGTTTTATAGTTATAAAGCATTAAAAAAACTGGTGAGAGACTTTTGACATTGTACACTCATTCTTTCTATTATATATACAAAGTAACTGAGAATACAAACAGAATGTATCAGTTCTTTTAATTACTAAATGTCGCCAATATTCTCTTGTCAGTTCAATATATTTCGAACCTTAGAGAACTGCAAAACAGTTTTACGCGTGAATTCTTAATACTACATTTCATGATGTCCTATAAGAATCAATTATTCAAATTACAGTCAAGCACATTAGATTAGAAGAAAGGAAGTAAGATTTAGTAAATTTCCAAAATCACTCAGTTAATAAGATTTTAATTGTCCTTTTTAATACCACAGAAAGAGGAAATCGTTGTTATTTTATTGATGGGGACGACCGTTTTAAACTATTTTATGTACTTTTAATCGCCCTATGGCAAAGGATCAAAGGACCACATAGGCAAATGTAAGAGAGACATTATTCATTATACTTGAGTGCTGTCTAGGATTTCAATAATCTGATACAACTTTCCAATGAATTAATTATAAAAAGATATTACATTCTGGTATTTTCTGACAAAATTAAACGAAAAAATATTTTGGGGGACTACATCTGCTTTTTACATTTTGTGAAATTTGATATAAAGTATTGGGTTTTAAATGTACATGTTAAATGGACATTATTCTATACGGCTTAATTTGTATTGAAACTGTACCTCCTTCTTTCAGTTAAAGTATTGGGTTTTAAATGTACATGTTAAATGGACATTATTCTAAACGCTAATCAAAACTTGCCCCCCTTTTCTTCGTATTTCTCTTTAAAAATATTTTTAAATTAGTATATATAAAAACTTACCGGTAATAGTCTCTAATTTATGAAAAAAAAATCCTTCGAAAATTCAGAGAAAAATTCCCACATCAGCACCTTGAAAAACATGTTAATGTAGTTATTACTTTACATATTCTTTAAAGACAAATGAAAACAAAACAATTTGTACATTAAAACAAAAACATTAAAAATCAAAGAAAACAAATTAAGTGGTAAACCTACCTAAACCTCTTTCTAAAGAGAATAATTTGTTCCCTTTTCTTGCCTGTGCTTTTTAAAATGCCCGCGTATCGATTGAAAGATGTTAATTCTGACGGCTATACTAATCGATCTTAATGAACATCAGTACATGAAGCACTGCCTTACATATTAAAAGAATTGTCATTAATTATAATTAAACTGATTTCTTCTTAAGGAGGCTGGGGGTGTCCCCCCAAAAAAAACCCCACCAGATACAACTTATTTTTTTAGATATGATATCTTAAGCTATTAAGTTTCATTTGGCAAAGAAAAAATTCATATATTTTAGTTATAAAATTTGATCATTTTATATATCTTTAAATGGAGCGCTTGGTCACAACCATCCAGTCCTCTAAAAATTGTTAAATTTAATGTTGATATCCCCACCACTTTTTCTTTAGCGAGAATGATGAATGTTTATATTCCTTTTCTTATCTGTATCCGTCTATTTTCTTTTTTAATTAAGAAAATCATAATAACGTTATTTTGATATTTCATTGTTATATTATCCATCGAGAGTTTTCTGTTGCAATCGATTTATTAAACGTAGAAACCTGTATATTTCTTCTCGAATCAATGTCCCATGCATACAAATGAACTCATTAAAAGAAATAAAAATGAGGACGAAAATAATTTATAATCAACAAAGAGTAGCCCGTGTGTCGCAGTGGTTAGGGCGAGTGTCCTAGATTCGCGAAGTAAGGAGTTGATCCTAAGGTCGCTGATTTGAATCCATTTGCGGGACTTGAAGACCGCTCCTTCGGATAAGACCGCATAAACCGAGGTCCCGTGTCGCAGTAACTGTTGGCACAAAAAAGATCCCTTACTGGTAATATTAATGCTCAATGGCCCTCTGTGCCGAGTATAGGTCTACCATTGACAGGGGAGTCTCGATTTGAATGAAAAATTGTAGAAAGAGAAGTTAAATAAAAAAAACCCAAATAAAAACAACAATTTAAAAAGACAGTGTTTAATGGCTCCAATCTTGATCAAGTTGATAATTAAACTTTTAATATTTAGGTGTTACATTTTGTAAATGCAATTCTTTTGATTTTAATGCAAACGAAGTACATGACAATGCTATCAAAGTTTAATTACAACTGATAGATGTAGAAAACATTATGAATACATTGATTGTTAATAAGAAGTGTTTGACAAAATTATCAAATACTCCTTTATAGATGTGAAATATGGGGTTATCACAATACTAAGTTAAAGAGAAAAAACATCTCTCATTTCGAAAATTTATTCTGAGTATAATCAGTATAAACTTTATAGCGTATGGTAAACCTGGCAGATATCATTTATTAATTGATTTCAAAGATAGCCTAAGGATAGTGTAACGCTTCGGAACGCCTGCCTTGTGCTGAGAACAAAAACTTCGATGTAAAGTTTTATAATTTTATTCAGTAATACATGAACAGCGAAAATAAATAACAGTGTTTGAAATTCACAAGTCTCAACCCTTGGGAGAAAAGACAAAATCAGTACAACTACTGATATAACTGGGCAACTGGCACTATTTCCAGTAATTTATGATTTAAGTAAATTCCCCCGACCAAAATAAAACGTAAAGGCTCTCTATAAATGACTTATAATTAATTTACAAATAAATATTCCCGCTACTAGTTCAACTACTAGCACGCAACAGAAATATTTCCTAACTCCTAAACTGGGCTAAAGAAGATAAAATTAACTAGTTCACAACTATTAATTATGAATAAAACTAGTACAATTACTAGTAATATAAATTTAGCCTAACCTAACATTACACATTATGTACTTCAGTCACACAGATACTGAAATAGTACACACCTTAAATTACTCTGGACAAAACAGCAGACCTTTCACTAGGACGCAAAGAAAACGAGAGAGCAAACGATATTCAGCATCCGAGTATTTATAGAATTAACAAAACCCGCAATAATTCATAACCAATCAAAATTAATAATTCCATCCCGTAAATAATAATCATCCAATCAAATATAATCATCGTCCCGTAATGAAATCTCACTCTCGTACATCGTATGTGAAATTATTACAATACATAAATAAATTAAATAAATTCATAAAACATAAAGTTACACTTTTAAAAGCTCATTTAACACTGTTTAACATTTAAATTAAAAGAATTTACAATCAAATCTTCCGCCGAAATAACTCCAGTAAAAATAGATCACCGTGAGGCATCACGGGAAAATACACAAGTAAACAAAGTATGGCGGCGGCAGAAGTTTCAGTGAATCCTGTGTGCTCGAAGACGATAAAAACATCGATCACACAAGAAATAAGGTAACTTTAAGACAATTCTAAATTACAACACAACTTCATAAGTACCTATGTACAATTAAGCCAACAAAAAGCGTGTAATTAAATAACAAGACGAAGTCTGACATTCAACACATCGAAACACAAGAAAAATAACATAGATCATCGCTGCATTTAAGCAGTTGTCAACCAACATTTAAGACATAACTCTCACTGGACATTTCAACATTCCATACAAGAATTGATGAATGAATTGAAAGTATGCATGCTTTAGAAAAATGCCAAGATAAAAAAATGAGATTCAAGAAAAATGGGGGAGGGATCGTTACAATAGTTTTATTTTGGTGTAACCTATTTTATGCGCAGAGTTCTAAACTGCCTGTAAAACGTATACGTGCAATGAAAATACTTAAGTATATAGGAATCCATGGTGTGCTTTTGTTTAGAAAATTTAATATGAACAAGATTTGACCCATGTATGGTTTGAAAATTCATAAATATATCATGTTTATTTTTAAATATATACTGGTATACCATTCTATCGAATGCCATATACGACAGCCAACTGCTTACTGCCAACTGCTGACTGCTTACTGCCAACTGTCAGCAGCTTACTGCTAACTGCCACACATATTTGAATATTTTTTTTTATATTGATATTTATGCGAATGTTCAAAAAAAAAAAAAACAGGCGCGGATCCAGGACATTTTTTCCGATAGGGTCACCCTGGTAAAATAGTAAAATTAAATTGATTAAATGACCAATATGTTTATCCTATTTAATATCTATTCAATATATGCGATTGATAAAGTACATTTTTTATTTGTTTTCTTATTTGAGATAGGTAATAAAATGACTACTTTCTGCTTTTAATCTTTAAAGAAGTACACCCTCCCCCCACCCCCGGAGACAACAAAACCTTTGAAGAGAGAAAAATGAAAAAAAAAATGTTGTTTTGCAGGGAAAGATGTTTTAAAAATAAGTTTACATTTTTCATTATATTCTACAGCTAAAAATCTCCTCAAATTAAAGATGTATATCTCTGTGTGTTATAATGTTTCACATGCAAATACTGTATCTTGGGGGTGGGGGGGGGGGTATTTAAAATTTGTACAGTCATGGGTTAATGTATAAACTAAACGAACTAAAACTGATCTTAGACCCTCCACGTAGAAAACGCCGATAAAACATTTATATCTCTTTGTTTTTACAAATAAGACATGTTTTACATGCATAGGTCTAGAGAGAGAGGTCCGGACCACCCCTCTGAAATTTGTAAAGTTATTTAATGTACAAACTAATTATAAACCAACTAAAAGTTATTCAATGTATAAAATAAATCAACTTAAAGGGACCTTAGAACTCCCCCCCCCCCTCCCCCCGAAAACGCGGTTTCTTGTTAAGTTGGTATTAAAAATGTCATATACATGAGGGTATGACGCATGAGAACCCCCTCTCCCCGGTCGAAATAAATTTTCACATTAAGGAAAGGACTTAAGTTTACGTTTTTTTTCTTGTCAAGAAATATCTGGGTTGGATATTTTTTAACATGAGTGACCCTCTTGGAAAAAATGTTCTAGATCCGCGCCTGTTTTTTTTTTTTTTTTGAAAATTCACATAAATATCAATATAAAAATAAAATTTTATTCAAATATGTGTGGCAGTTAGCAGTAAGCAGCTGACAGTTGGCAGTAAGCAGTTGGCTGTCGTATATGGCATTCCATACCATTCCCCAAAAGTGTAAAATGTAATTTAAAGAAATTAAAAAATGATCGAGAAAACAAAAAGATCTGTAAAACATTAATATGAAACATGACAGTCCTGATTTTGTTGTCCTTGAACAGACCAAAGAACTTGTAAAAAAAAAATGACTAAATAAGTCTGTTGATATTCTTATTTCATCATTTTTTTTTATCAAAAGCTCGTCTTAATTTAGAAATTGTTCGGAAGTAGAACATGCTCTTTCATATCTAATCAATTGGGAGACGTAAACATGTGCAGATGATAAGAATATACTTATTGCTATATAAGTAAGGGAAGTTTGCGAAATTCATCACTTTACTATAAAGTTTTGTTGTCAGGTTACCATTGATGTCTTTTCTAGTAAACCATCTAATAAAAAACAGATGTGTCAGACTCTAATGAATCTTTTATTCATGCTTATAAGTAAATGGGATATATCGCGCCGAAGTATGACTGCAAGTAATAATTGTAAATTGATCATATTTCGTCGATACATCGTATATTACATTTGACTAAAGAGGCAAAGATGCTTGAATTTCTGATTGGCAATATCTATGTGATTTTCGGAAACCAGGTCTTCCAACAATGTTGTTATTTCAATTGTTATCAATTGCATTAATTGCGTTATTAGCATGCTTATTTATGTATCTATAAGAAGAAAATCTATTCAATGAATCCCATATGAAAAGAAGTATCTTAATTGCTGTGGTCTTCAATCCAACATTAAGATATATCTACGACGTTTTATCAATTATATCAAATTGTTCATTTTCATTCCTAAGTTGATTTTATATCTCCTTGAACTATTTTAACTCGAAATAAAAGACACAACAGAATTTCACATGAGTATTTCATATATGAATAATTCACTAAAAGAGACGTTAATCGTAACCTATCAACAAATATTTATGATACTATAGTAAAAATGATAACCACCTTTTCTATCGTCAACTTCCCTAAGCTTCTTTATGCATCAATATATCCTTATCAGTTACCTATAGGGTTTATGTTTCCAAGTTGAATCAATACGCAAGAGCAAACTCTATGTATAAACAATTTCTAAAGCAAGACAAGACTCTGGTTAATAAGTTGACGAAACAAGAATATTAACAATGTGTTTAAAGTCGATTTACATATCTCAGTTGATTCGATTTACAAGAGCGTGAACAATTTCTAAAAAGGTAAATTATTGACAAACAAGTTGACGAAACAAGAATATCAGCAGTGTCGTTTAAAGTCATCGTTTCGTAAGTTCTATGCTCCTATTTTGTATTGTTTTATGGATTTTTTGCTCTTGAATACTGGTCTTTATCGCCATATGTTTCATCCTTCATCGATACGTGAAATTTGTTTGCAAATACAAATTAGTTAATTATGGGGGACAACAGCTCGTATACAAACACTCTAATTTACCTGCTGTTTTAATATCTTATTGAAAGAATTCTAGAAAAATTTACATCAATGAGTAGACGAGAAGAAAAATGGATTAGGAAAATTAGTCACTGGCATTCCCTATACATGCAACGACAATGTCGATAGTGTAGGGAATCTTTCAATATTATGTAGTGTATTGTGCAATTTTAATGTGATGGAACTTTTAAATTATACACACAGATGGTTAAGCGTACTCATAGGCATCAATCTTTTATTCACAATGTCTCTTGATCCATTGCTATCTTAGTTCCCGTGTCGCAGTAAGTGCTGGCACGAAAAAGATCCCTCCCTGCTCAATAGCCGTATGTGCATATTATAGGACAAAATTTGCAGCTCTCCACCGGAAAGTGGTGGCGTCTCCAAATGAGTGAAAAATTCTCGAGAGGGACGTTAAACAAAATACTAACAAACAAACCATTATATATTTTTTATTACACACTTAGTAGTAAATACAGGTTTTTTGCATATGCAATATGGCTGACGTCACAATAGATAACCTATATCAGCCCTGCAAATCCATATCAGCCCTGCAGGGCTGATACAGCTATTGTGACGTCAATAACACGCCCTTAGTAAATTAAACCACAAAATAGTACTAGTGTGATCATACACAATTTTTGGTGGGTTCATATTCTCTTAATTTTAACTTTTTGAAAATAAGGTTAATCTTAATTTACAAATACATAGATTATTTTCAAATTACGGATCGAGTGCATTGAAATAGAAATAGAAACAAACCCAAATTGTATGAGACAATAGACCATGTACATGTATGTAAGAAGTCCATGCATGATTATTTGCTTATTTTCTTCTCAACTTAATGCATGCTGTATTTTATTACTAAGTATGTAATAAACATATTAATACATACCCCTTTCCATATCACATCCTGTATCAGCCCTCGACCAATATCAGCCCTCTGGCCTTCGGCCCTCTGGCTGATATTGGTGTCTCGGGCTGATACAGAATGTGATATGGAAAAGGGTATGTATTATTCTCTATATATCAGATTACGAAACTTTATAAAAATTCCTACAAAGATACGGGTTTCAGAGTGTAACTCTTTTCTTTACTCCTCACTCAAGTATAACAGCAGTGAAAGAGAAACTTCAGAAGTGATGATAACAATATACATGTATTCAGGAAAAGGTGTAAATCAAATGTGGATATTTAAAAATTCCTTGGAACTTTTGGAGAAGTTAAAATAACAAAATTCATTTAAAATCAGTGAGATTACGATTATCAACTCTATATAAAACCCTTTCTTATGATAAATTAAAGTCCAAGAGTTTTTGACATCAACGACACCTGTTTTTTCAATAAAATGGAACTCCTTAAGTCATTTTATTTAAAACATTCTTATTAGTTTTCTGATTTTGATTTTAAAAAGATGCTTCATCTCTGATTGACAATATATGTGTGGTATTTCAAGACCAGTCCCCAGGATCATGAAACAGACACATTTTCAATTGCGTCTAAATTGTTTATTGATTATTGAATTTATCTCAAAATTTGCATGAAATATATCTAAAGATAACGAACAGTGTTCAAACTCAAAAGTCCATTAAGCAATACAAAATAGGAGCAGAGCAAACACGGACCTCAAAAACATCAGAGGTGGGATCAGGTGCCATGTAGGAGCATCCCGATTGGTCACATCCGCAGTGTGCTCCTTGTCATGATCGGGAAATAATGGAAAAATCCGTCTACAATACAGTGTATAAATAATGGAATAACAATTACATGTACTATGAAAAACGTCAGTCAGCATTCGACTCAATGATAAATTGTATTTGTTGAAAAGGTCATTGTATCGACCATGGAATTTAAATAATTGACTTTAAACGAGACTGCTAATATTCTTGTATAAGCAACTTGTTTGTCATTAGGTAACCTCGTTTTAAAATTGTTAATACGTACAGCATGTTCTTGCGTATCGAATCGTCTGAGAAATGTAAACCCATATGCAAGTCATGAAGGTATATTGCTGCATAAGTCAGGGAAGTTGACGATTGAAAAGTTAAAGTTATCTCGTTTGTCACAAAGCTTGGTTGTTAGATTACCATTAACGTTTTTCAAGTACACTATCTAAATATGAAACAGATGTGTGAGACTCGGTGGTATCTTTTATTTCTTGCTCACCAGGATATATCGTATCGACATAAGAATGGAAATAACCATTGCTAATTGACAAAAGGCCGTCGAAATATCTAAATGTCGAGTTGAAGGCCACAGCAAGTGTTTTCTCATATACACCTATAAGATTTTGGACAAATTCTGCTTCATATGAATACAAAAAATCTCTGCTTATAATGGGGCGTAATTGGTATCCATAATATTCCAATAGACTGTTTTAAGACCTGGTCTCCAACAACCACATAAAGCAACATTTTTTTCAATCGATATTAAAACATATTTCTGCTTGACCTCCACAACATTAAAGTATAATATAAAGATATTGACTTAAGCTTAAGATGTTTCAAGATCCCAATCAGGCTTGGGGTAAAGCCTGTTCCCAATGCCTTGTCCTCCAAAAATCTGTTAGAATTCCATGGATATTAATTGCGCCCCGTTTTAAGCAGACCTATTTTTGTATTTAGATTTGTTCAAAACCTTATAGGAGGTAAAGAAGGAAATACTGTGATTTTCAACTCGACATTTAGATATACTGCCGACACATTATCAATTTAAAGTTCATATGTCGAAATGATAAATCCCAGTGAACTTGAAATGAAAAACATTACAGTCTGGTCTGACACATCTGTTTCGTTTTTTGATAGTTTTCTGCCAAAAGACTTCAATGGTAATATAACAACAAAGCTGAACGGTATTTGTGATGAATACCACTTTTCCATCCATAACTTCCAAAATACACTTATCAACTGCATATAATATTGATATTGATATTGATATTAATATTGTATATATTTTTAGGCCTCTTAATTTGATTATTGTTGTTTTATGCCGAGTTGGTAATATTTCTGCCATATTTCGGCTTAGGCCTTAATTGTCACACTAAATTATTATCGGCCGCAGCGGCCGATCTATTTGTGGTTGTGTTAGAAAGTGCACATGGGGAAATCAGACGTTATTTTTGGATTAGTTCAGTTAATTAATTTTTAAATTATATGTATAAAATCATGAGTAAAATATTTTAAAAACTTGCTTTAAACTAAATATTAATTGTTGTTATTATGTTTCAACTTCATTATCATTTCTCATCAGATAATTGACAATTTATGGTTACACAAAAGAGTCAATAGGTACTCCCCGGCCCGGGAGTGTTTAAGATATGAAAGGAAATCGTCATGATTTTCCGGATAATAATGACGTTGTAAAAGTGCATGGTTATTAAAAATTGAAAAGTTGTTCAATTGATATGAATATGCTTCAGCTGCGAATGACTGTGTTTTCTGAATTTTAAACCGCGCCTTGCAGCAGAGCCTGAATTCTCTGCAGAAACCAGTGACATTATCACGTGACAAAGATCCAGTGTATTAGCACGTGGTTCATCTTTAGAGGCTTACATCTTCATTTTGATGACAATAAATTCTTATGATTTATCAATGGGAACGACTTTACTTTACCGGTCCCCAGAAAAACGCGCTAAAATGTAGTGTCGCCGAAGGCGACTTCAGTATATATGAGATCGCGCGAGCGATCGAAAAAAAATTTAAAATACGAAGTTTTTGGCCTTTTTGACCCCAAAATCGAATTCTACGGTTAAAAGTTTAGTTTAAAACTTCTTATTTTAACAAATGTTTTAACATTGTTCTCTGAAAAGATTAATAAATATTGTTTATTTATGGAAAAAATGGACAAAGAATAATTCTGAACGAATCGTGTGCGGCGCATGCTTATAGTGTCATTTTTTTTCGGACTTAGGCATTCTTCCATGTAAACAAACCAACGAAATGCCATTAACATGATTAAAGCTGAATTATGATCTTGCAAAAATTACAGAAACAACCGATTTCTTAACTTATCTAAAAGAACGAGTCACTAACCCTAATTTCTCGGATGGTATGCAAGGGCTAAGACGTTTAGACAAAATCTTCGGGGCAGATGCTAGACTAACCCTAATCTATGGAACGCCATCACTGCCTTATAGCATACAACTAATAGATGCATTTATTATGTCAGTTTATGATTACGTGATGTGAACATATCTTTACGTTATGTCCATTTTTTATGAGATGATGTAAATATATCTTAACATGATGTCAATGCTGCATTACATGAAGTAACTAACTCCTTTTATTACATTTTTACCCGTGAAATACTGTAATTCATTCATTGAATAAAAATGATATCCTGTCACAGTGTGAAAGGATAGATCAAAATGATATCCTGTCACAGTGTGACGAATATCAGAAGTGCGGGAAAACTCTCGATTTCCCTTCCCATAGCGAAGATTGCTGTAAAAAAAATCTTCCTTGACCTAATATAAGATAGATGGAAATAAATAAACCATTCTGACAGCGAATAAAACTGTCAAAATTACCAAAAATATGTTGCTAAATCCATGTTTACAGTGTTTTCACCTCACTTAGCTATGACGTCTCAACCGCTCAACTATGACGTCACGAGCCTATGACTGTATTACAAAAAGACAGAGGCAAGGGAAAAATCAAAGAAAATGTCATAAACAGAAAATTCAATGTTTTGTAGTTGAATATGGAATTTATTTCACTCGTGAGACAGGATTTTTTGATATTTTCACTCGTGCTTCGCACTCGAGAAAATATCAAAAATCCTGTCCCACTCGTGAAATAAATTCCATATTCAACTACAAAACATTGAATATCCTCTATTCATTATGTCAGCACTTCATAACTTGAAGTAAAAAATTCATTATGTGAAGTGATAATGTGTTTACATTGTGTTAAAACTTTATTACGTGAAATGAATGTTTCTTTACATCATTTCATTTCTTTAATATGTGAGGTCAAAACTACCTCAAGTAAATTGTGTTTTATAATTAAACTTATCATTACATGAAGTCAAAAGCCCATTCCTTTTTGGGAGTGTATATTTCTATTATATCAAAGCATTATTACGTGATATGGATTTATCTTTATTTTACGGCGAGGGCATCATGATGTGAGGTGAACACATCTTACCTTTATGTCAGTGCTTTATTACGTGGTGTAAAAAGTGTATAACATAATGTGAACATATCTTTATATTATATCAATACTTTATTACATTATGTCAAAACTCCATTCCGTGATGTGGATATATAATTACGTTATGTCAACTCTTTCTTATGTGATTTAAAAATATCCTTATATTGTGCTAACTCTTTATCATGTTGATTCCAAAAGTTCATTACCTGATGTAAAAATACATCATTATCTCAAAGCTGTATATCTAGTATATAATGAATGTTGACGACCGTGTGTTAATGACTGGTAAGAAGGGGGGGGGGGGGGTTCCTGATTGATTAGGATAAATTACAGGCACATAATATCCCCCCCTCTTTTCCCAGACATAACTTTACTATAGAAAATGTAATGTTCATTGAAATTGTACAGCCCCCCACCCCCACTTCTTGTTGAAGTATACACTGTACTCCGCTAAGGGTAATGTAATATATCTGGGGAAAAATGGGACTGATTGAAGTTGGACCCCTCTCCCCGAAATAGGATTTTCGGGCTTGGACTTTTTTTTCTTGGCTTGTCAAGTTTTTTGGGTAAATGATTTTTTTTTTGGCTGACCTCCTCTTTCAAAAAAAAAAGATGCTACGTCACTGGAGTTAGTAATTTTTTTTAATCATTCCAGGGCCAGAATTCTATTACAAAAATCTACCAGTCGCTCATCTAAATCAATTGAATATGCCTTAGTAAGCATGCATGGGCTCATATCAGTGGCAGATATGGGAATCCTGAACAAGGAAGGGGGGCGGTATATGGTTGGAGACCAAGGGCGGAAAGCGGAGAAGCTCTCAGGCTTTATACTTTTATAGAAAAAAGTTTTCAACTTAATTCAGCTAAACTTAATGTGAAACTAATGCAATGTCCTACAAAGTTTAAGACTTTTATAAAAAAAAAAAAAAAAAAAAAAAGTTCAAAATAAAAAGAAAAAAAAATGATTGCTGCACGACTCATAATATTTGATTTATTTAATTATCAGATACAAGTAAACACCATTGAATTTCGACGTGACTTTAATTCACAGTCGCAGTGTAAAGGCTTTGCATGTTTCAAGATTGTCAATCATTTGTCGCTTAAAGTTTTCATTTAAAGATGTCATTCCGAAATAGCTGAGAATCTCTTCTACGACAGTTTTCTCTCCCGACATTTTTAGTGCTTGCGGAACGCGGAAAATACGTTATGCTCATATAAAGGCCGAGGATACCTGTGTTCGCATAACGTAATAGTGAATCGACATAATGTAGAAGAGTGCGCACAGTATGGTATGAGCTTTTCACATCAGTTAATAAAAACCAAGATTGTCATGAAAAGTAAACATAACGAAATGCAAGCTGACGAAATAAAATTGTAGTATGTGTAAATGTCATGAAGAGTTGACATAATGTAAAGAAAAGTTAACACGATGCAATAGTAGTGTGGGTTAATGTTATAAAGAGTTGACATAATGTAATGGAAGGTTGACACAATGCAATAGTAGTGTGGGTTAATGTCATAAAGAATTGACATAATGTAATGGAAGGTTGACACAATGCAATAGTAGTGTGGGTTAATGTCATAAAGAGTTGACATAATGTAATGGAAGGTTGACACAATGCAATAGTAGTGTGGGTTAATGTCATAAAGAGTTGACATAATGTAATGGAAGGTTGACACAATGCAATAGTAGTGTTCTGCTATAAGGCAGTGACGGCGTTCCATACTAATCTGTCAAATAATGTGCGAGAACTAACCCTAATTTCTCGGATGGATGCGAGACTAACCCTAATCAGTCGAATACTTGTGCAAGGACTAACCCTAATCTCTCAGGTGGGTGCAAGACTAACCTTAATCAGTCGAAAAGTGTGCAAGTTTAACCCTTATCAGTTGAATGACGTAAATGTTACGTCATAGTCCAATGAGCTCGAAGATCTTGCGGATCTGGGGCCCGGTAAAGTCAAGTCTACCCTATCAATGAGTTTATTACATTGATGAATCCATTCGATGAGCAAATGCACTAAATTTCTATTATTTTTTTTTATTAATTATTTTGTTTTAAAGGCAGTCTGATATAGAAAGGATCACTATTTCAGCTTTGAAAACCGTGTGCTTTCCTAGTATAGATACTTTTTAAATTGTGAATGTACTTTTTAAAATGCTACATTTTTTTGCGACCGATTTGATGCTTTGCATCAATTTTACTTGTTTTTTCCTTTTACCTTATCATGATCTAGTAAAAGGAAAAATATGAAAATAAGTAAGTGTGAGTTAGGCCTTAATCATCACACTAAATTATTTTCATATTATTTATATCTTTAATAGACCATGATGAGGAGCACTAGTTGACAGGGGATGCCTACTCCTCCATGGCAGCTGGTCCATCTCAGGAGTCCTTGCTCTGTTCACAATTTGGTTTCTTTCAGTGTTGATTTATTTACTGATTATCTTCATTTTTTACTGAATACATGTACCTCTAATTACATGTTTTTGAAAGTATCTGTGTATGTTTGAAATTAAGCAACATCAAAATGTGAAGGATGAGACAGATCAAGAACATAAGATTTGATGGACATATCTGACGAGCACTTTATGCCCTGGTCATATAATTGGCAGGACAGCATGCCCATTGATCATTTATGGACTTTTTAATAAAATCAATGCTACCCCTACATCAGCTGTACATGTATTTTTTCATTAAAAGGTCATATTAAAAAGTCCTGAGACAGAAATCAATCATACAAATGAACAGCAAACATCATCCTATGGATACTCCTAAATTTATTTTTCAATTCCAATAAGTTAATTACAATTTTTTTTGCAAATAACAATGTTCAATATTAAACACATATATTAATTTGACATACAACTGCACCAAATTTATTGTCAATGTTATGTTTGTTGGGATGAACTGAATCACAATTGAAGTCCAGCTTTCAGTTACACATTACTATCATGCTGTTCTATGAACTCTGTTAGTGTAGCATTGTCCACTGGGATTACAAGGTATTCAATTCCTTCAAAACCCTGCAAGTAATCAATATTTTTTCAATTTATTTAAAAGATCCAAAACTATCTAGTAAAATATGTCTTTGTTTTATTATTTCAGCATTCCATTAAATATACTTTGTACTGAAGTTATGAACTGTTCGCATAGAGAGTTAAATTTAATATAAATAAAGAAATCAATATATTCTCTATTTATATAATATAAATTAGGTTGGAACAGGTCATGCTTTATAAACTGCAAAACAGTTGGGAAAAAAAGAAAACTGTTTCAAACCATTTTTTTTACATAAACATATAACTTGTATTCCTTATGATTTAATTTTGTATCAATATAAATTAAAAATTAATAATACAATTCTTTCATCGATATGTCTTCAAACTTCAAAGATTTTTAATTGTAGTTCAAGTGGATTGAATAATTTTAAACATAAGTGTAATTTATGCAGCACAAGTTTAAGTTTAAGTCTGTCCGTCCATCAGTCAGTCCATCCATCCGTCTGTCCCGTGTCTGTCTGTCAGTCTGTCCTACTTGGTTTTTCGCACTTTTTTTGGTAACACTTGCAGATATTGAGCTGAATTTTGGTATGTGAGTGTATCTTAATGAGTTACAGATCAAGTTTGAATGTTGTATTGCTTCACTGATTTCTGACAGAATTAAGGTATTTTTAATTTTTCATAATGGTTTAAGATCGGGTTTGTGCTGCGCTAAATTCCGAAGGTCAACATGGTAAATATGAAGTAAAAAAAAAAAATGTTGAAAAAATGAGTTGAATTTTCATCTTTATGTGGAATGTCTTTTAAGGTTAAAGGCATGCACAACCTCAAAATTTTAACATTAAGCAGTTTTACAGTGGTCATAACTTTTGCATATTATAAAATGACATTCTAGAGAACAAGAGGCCCACGGGCCTTATAGGTCACCTGAGTATTGTGTAACAACTTTCAAACAATTAAATTTGGTTCATGTTTAAACCGGAGGCCATGAAATTCACAATTTACAATTTTGAAAGAGGCACCATTGCTTATCATAATTATTAACTTAGCATGCTTACTCTATTTACTTAATACCCAGAGGTAGATCAGAGTAACAGAGAAAATGCACTTCCACTTTATAACCAGTTGTGCACCTCACCCCAAAGGAACCACTGACCTAGGGCCATATATTTCAAAATTTTGCAAATTTAATCATAAAATGGTTGATTAATACCAAAGAGCAGATTTCAAAGCATTAATTTATTTTCAGGCTATGTAACCCCCCCCCCACCTTTGACACTGGGGGCATTAAAAACCACTTTGCAAGATGCACCTTTCTTCATCATAAATATATATATACTTGGATCATTGGCTTAAAACCCAGAAGCAAAGAAAAATATTTACAAAGAATAAATGTATTTTTACTATATAATCAATAGAGCCCCGACTTAACACCAGAACCCCTGACCCTGGGGCCATAAAATTCACAAATCTGGAAGAGGCACTCTTGCTCATCATAACTATGTGCTTATTTAGTGTATTTAATACCCAGGAGCAGAGAAGAAGATTTTCAAAGAAATAATGCATTTTCACTATATAATCTATAGGGCCCCGCCCTAACACCAGAACCCCTGACCCTGGGGCCATAAAATTCACAATTTTGGAAGAGGCACTCTTCCTCATCATAACTATGTGCTTATTTAGTGTATTTAATACCCAGGAGCAAAGAAGAAGATTTTCAAAGAAATAATGCATTTTCGCTATATAATCTATAGAGCCCCGCCCTAACACCAGAACCCTTGACCCTGGGGCCATAAAATTCACAAATCTAGAAGAGGCACTCTTGCTCATCATAACTATGTGCTTAGTTAGTGTATTTAATACCCAGGAGCAGAGAAGTAGATTTTCAAAGAAATAATGCATTTTCACTATATAATCTATAGAGCCCCGCCCTAACACCAGAACCCCTGACCCTGGGGCCATAAAATTCACAAATCTGGAAGAGGCACTCTTGCTCATCATAACTATGTGCTTAGTTAGTGTATTTAATACCCAGGAGCAGAGAAGAAGATTTTCAAAGAAATAATGCATTTTCACTATATTATCTATAAAGCCCCACCCTAGCACTAGAACCCCTGACCCTGGGGCCATGAATTTCACAATTTTGGTAGAGGACTCAATGCTCATTACATTCATGCCAATAGTTTGCCTGCTTGATGTCCAGGAGTAAAGAAGAAGATTTTTAAAGATTTCATTAATTTTAGTGGTTTTGGCCCCACCCCTCAGGCCCCAGGGGGGCGGGGACCATGAAATTCACAATTTTTGTTCCCCTCCACCCATAGATGCTGTATACCAAATTTGGTTGAAATTGGTTCAGTGGTTTCAGAGAAGAAGCTGAAAAGGTTCAAATGTTAACACATGACACACGACGGACGACGACGGACGAAAACGGATAGCAATAGGTCACCTGAGTTACTCAGGTGACCTAAAAAGGGGAACCCAGTAGTGGACATGTATTGCTTATGCAATACTCTCAGAATGCTTGTTTTGTTGAATTTCATTATATGAAATATGTCAAGGCATATTGTGTTTTTGCATCGCTCTTTTATGTTATTATACTTTCATGTTAAATACTAAATTCTGATTGGTTAAGCCGCACTTAACAATCCGTTCTATTACCCTCAGCCTTAGCAACACACGTGACAACGGTAACACAACGGTAATGTCACATGCGTGGAAATTACGCGCGTACGGTTCACCGTAGAATTCTCAAAACGTCAATTGTGCGTTTGAAAGAACTGGAGTAAATTTGACGTCAATAAAAGCTTGCATCCGATGTAGCCTTCTTGAAAATAACAAACGACAGACGAAACATGCTTGCGAGTGCAGAATAACGAAACTTTAGATGATAAAGGACTCTTAGAGTATCAAGTAAACAATAAAGAGGTCAGTAAATCTTTATCGAAGTAGCGTGGAGTTTGAAAGCTTTCTTAATGTGAACATAAAGACGATTGACGATTTTTTTTTCTGACATCCTAAATCAAAAAGACATTCAGTATAATAAAATAAATGGTGCCTGTTTTGGAGGGTAACAGTTGAAATTGACACCCCAAGGAAAACCATTGTCAACCGACGCGTCAGAGTCGGTTGACAATGGTTTTCCTTGGGGTGTCAATTTCAACCGTTACCCTCCAAAACAGGCACCATTTATATAACGTCACAATGAGAAGCTTTCACTCTCATTAATGCTCGTTTTACTGCTTCAAACAAAGCACATTAGCCAATCAAAATGTGTTTTACAAACCAATTGCATTAGAATCAAACTTTACAGACCTTTTTGGACTTGATCAGCTTATGATCTCTGAATTCTGTTAACTGAGCACGTAATGTTAAATCACTGTTCACGAGGAAAGCTTCTCTGCATCTTTGGTAAAGGTCTTGTAAGGACATACCTAAACAAAAATATAAAACAGTTTATAAAGTCTACTATGTGTGACTCTCTTTAGAAATTTATTTCTTTTCTCTCGTTTATCATTGTCAATTAATTTCTCAACATAGCACAAGAAAATATTTTTAATAGTTAATACCTGTCATAAGAAATGCCCATTCCTTTGCAAGGAACAGCAGCAATTGGAATCACTATTTATCTTAATCAGTTTAAAATGCAGCTTGAAAATAAAAGAATTTTTCCTATGCTCCTATTTTCTAATCCAAATTGGGAATCAAAAAATCCCAACCAATAAAAAAGTCCAACCAGGATAAATTAAAGGGTAACTGACCTGCAGATTGCAAGAAGCATTTACACATCCTACTGATATTAATTTCAATTTTTTAATTAGGCTGCGCAATAATATTGATATTCCGATATATTGTGATTTGTTGACAAAAATATTGTGTTGCAATATTTCACGTACTGATAGAGTCGCAAATGCTTGGGCTTGGGATTTCTAAAGTAAAACAAGAAATTTTTAAAAGATGCCAGAAATTGTTCAAACATGAAATGTTCATGCAGAACAGAAAGGTTGAACATGTGTGGTCCCATTTTGTTGCAAAACTGTTATGAAATCAACAAAAATTTTTTTTGTTCGATCATATTTTTCATACATGAATCCCCGGGATTATTAATTTGTGTTTCGAATTCTCATATACAATTGTTAAACTTTATTAAAGATTTAAAACTTTATTATCTATTTATTATTTAATTACAAGCCTCACTACAGGCGGAAAATCAAAAGGGTTAATAAAGGTTGAAATACTATTGAAAGGAACATCTTAAAAAAAAACACATAACGCGAAGTATGAAACTTTTACATTAGTAGTGGCTGAATGCCCAACTACTACAGTGATAATTTTATAAGGAATTAAGTTGCAAAAATGCATTAATTGACCATTATAACAAGACCATGCTGACATGCCTCACAAACATAAACATAGGTAATCAGAGATTACAGAGCTCACCTCAACGAATGTTGTCTTTAAGTAAGGCAAATTAAGTCACACAATTAACCAACAAAAAGTGAACATCCAAAAATGCAAAATTTATGCAATTTTGATACTTTGGAATAGACCTATATAAAAACTTAAAACTAGTTCTTCATCATGAAAATGTAATTAAAATCCAGCATCTGAAGCAAGATTGAGAGTTTTCATCCCTTGATGCATCATTTGTGCAACTTTGGTTTATATAAGCCTTATAGTTTCTTGGTGATAGACCTGCATCCATAACTTTTACGAGGTCTATTATCTGGAAAATGTATGTTGAATTCAGCATCTGAAGCAAGTCCATTAGTGTGCATCCTAAGATGTATCATCCATGCAAGTTTGTTCAACATAGAGCTCAAAGTTACTTGGAAATGAAACCTGTATAAAAAACTGACCTTTTTACTAATCCGGAAAATGTAGGTCAGATTCAGCTTCTGAAGCCAGCCTAGTAGAATGCACCCTTAGATGTACCATCCATGCAAGTTTGGTCATTATAGGGCTCAAAGTTACTTGGAAATGAATCCTGCACCATAAACTTTAACCTGTTTACTCGTCCAGAAAATGTAGGTCAGATTCAGCATCCGAAGCACGTCTGGTAGTATGCATCCTAAGATGTACCATCCAGGCAAGTTTAGTCATTATAGGGTTCATAGTACATTGGAAATGAAACCTGCACCAAAAATTTTAACCTGTTCACTCAACCGGAAAATGTAGGTCAGATTCAGCATCCGAAGCAAGTCTTGTAATATGCATCCTAAGATGTACCATCCATGCAAGTTTGGTCATTATATGTCTCATAGTAACTTGGAAATGAAACCTGCACCAAAAACTTTAACCTGTTCACTCAACCGGAAAATGTAGGTCAGATTCAGCATCCGAAGCAAGTCTAGTAGAATGCATCCTAAGATGTACCATCCATGCAAGTTTGGTCATTATAGGGCTCATAGTATCTTCGAAATGAAACCTGCACCAAAAACTTTAACCTGTTCACTCAACCGGAAAATGTAGGTCAGATTCAGCATCCGAAGCAAGTCCGGTAGTATGCATCCTAAGATGTACCATCCATGTAAGTTTGGTCAACATAGGGCTTATAGTTACTTGGAAATGAGATCTACATCAAAAACTGCACCAAAAATGTTAACCTGCACCCAAAACATTAACCTGGTCATTCCTTTGCTGAAACTGCAGCATCTGAAACTTTGACTGGTACAATGAAACACATTAGAAACATCTTCCATGCATGTCTAATCAATATAGGACATAGAAGTACTTAAAAAGAAAACTGCTCCAAAAAACTTAACCTTAACCCAGGACGTTGACGCCGACACCGACGCCGAGGGTATCACATAAGCTCCCCCCAACTTCGTTGAGGTGAGCTAAAAATTATTTTGACTATATACACATGTTTAATTAACAAATTTATATTTTATTTATATTTCAGGGAAAATTTTAACTGAAATTATAGGTCAAGGATCTGTTTTGGTTTAACCACACGACCAGACTTAGTTGTACGAGGGTTGTTCGAAAAGTTCGTGGACGATGTCCATCTTCGTTATATTACTCACTGGAAATTTAAAACAAGCACATTATAATATGTAAAAATAATTGTTTTGTTGATGTGTGAAGTTTCATTCCATTTGATTGAACACAAATAAATTTACTTCATTTTAAAATCAACATGTTTTGTATCCGCGGAGCACACAAAACGGTAATGTAACGTCAACACATAGCGTCGAGAATTTATAATAGATACTATACCTATACATCTCACACAGAATATTCCAATGCCCATTCATTAAATTCTTTTTCTAATGCTTGACATTTATTTTTTAAGTATAGATCTCATTGTATAATTTCCCTTGTTAAGGTTTTAATTTCTTTTAGTACTTAACTCTCCTTTCACAGGATAAGAATCTATGAAGTGCCTTTGTCTTTCATTTACGTTTCAAATTTTTAAGTTTTGTTAAGAAGTTTACAGTAAGACCGTTTCTTCACAGGTCATCCTCATCTGATACAGAGTCTCTGTCACTCAAATATTGCCTGTACTATTTGTACACACATGCACAACTCGCTTGTGACGTATTTCCTTGATTCCTTAAACATTTTTAGAGTTTATTCAGGATTTTTCCAGAGAAAAACACAAAACTGCTTCGGTATCTGCTGCTCCGTGACGTTCTAGAACGTCATCGTTTTTGTCGTTTTCAATAAGGACTACTTATGTTCTCAAGTTGATATCTTTTCAACTAAGCAAAATATAAAACCATAATTTGGTACACGTATCGATGTAACAATTCTTAATTTGAATTTCTAGGTAGTTTTTCGTTTTTCCTCCATTTTACAGAGAATATGACTTTTGACATTATTTATTGTATTGTCTGTAACTGACTAAATTTTGACATGCTCCGCGATCCGATTTTTGCAGTTTTAAAATCTGGATAAGTTTTTAATCAATCGTAATATTTTGTCAAAATTAATGCACATCATTTAGATTTATTGATAAAATATTCCTACCAAATTTGGATAACATATGACGTCAAATAAAAAAGATATGACAGTTGTCCACCAACTTTTCGAACAACCCTCGTATATACACTCTGTTTATAAATGGAAATTATTAAAACAAAAAAGACCATTTAAATTATTAATCATTTAAATTTTGATTAAAAATATTGCAACACATGTCCGATACTTAATTCCAAGCCGATGCCCAGTCCTATTTTTGAAGAAAATAAAATTGCTTACCTATATAGGTACCACTATCTTTGTTCTCCATCTGGTGTTTGGCCAGCAGTATAAATATCTGTTTAGCGTTAGTGGTTAAACTCTTCATTACGTGAGACATAGAACTGAGAGCGAGGGCACCTGTCTGCTGCACCAGAAGCGAGTTCTCGTAGGAAGTCTCGTCAGTGTATGGTAAGTACGTGGTGACATCGTACCACAGCCAGCAATATCGACTGCACTTTGTCTGGTCCCATACTGCCAAGATAAAATATGTAACTATCCATTAGCTAGCTAGGGTGTTGCTAAAACGCGGAACGGAAAACGGAACGGAAAGCGGAACGGAACGGAAAACGGAAATTTTTTTGTCAAACAAATAACATAGATTCAATATAAATCATATGAAAGAGCAATATTCTTGTTGTTAAAGTCATTTTTAATAAAAATTTATTGTAAACTATTATATATTCATGAGTCATACACACCCTCCGTGGAAAAAATGCTACTGAAAGAAATCCCCCCCACACGAAATTATAGGATTTTCGTATTTGGGCAGAGGACATATCCCCCTTTTTTTGCTTGTCAAATTGGTTGTATGTTGGAAATTTTTTTCTGACCCCCACGCCCCACCCCCTCTTTCAATCTGTTTCCAATGTCAATGTCTGAAAAGACAAAAATAACAAGAAATCTGTAAGCCAATGCTCACTAGTAATACCCCCGCTCTGATGTAAATAAACACTACCATGTTAATTAGGGATGTCAAATCGGTCAATTTTTAGTACTCGGTTACTCGGACGTTTTTCCGATCGAGTACCCGGGTACTCGGTAAAAATTGTAAATAAATATATATAAATAAATAAATAAATACAAATAAGTAAATTGATGACTGTAAAACATTGAAAACTCTTGTAGAAATAAAACCACATGCTTTGATAGGAGGTTTACCCGTAAATGTATTTCTGATTTAACAATGATAAGCACTTCGTGCCCGACGAAATTTAATATAACATTTTTTTTAAAAATATCAGATAAACACAAGAAATATAATCATAAGTGGTTCACACTGTTTTTGTTTTTAATAAAAATACTCCTTCCGTAAATTGTAACTCTTTGTTGCGTTTGACGTCCAGGTATCAGTCGTCAGATCTACGTGTAGTATCAACTTGAACTTGACCTTGAGTTCTCAAAACAGAGTGGATTTACTATTTTCGCACACTTTTTCACTCCTATATTATATAGTATTTCGGGACGGTATTTTGTAGTATAGTGCAACGATGGACATCACTTTTTAAAAGCCTTTGCCTTCAACCAATTGTATTGGCGTGTAATCAAACACAACCATATCAACAATCGCACGCTTTTCCGAGAACTTACCCTCTCGGAGAATTGACAAAATTATCTAATTTATTTAAACATATTAGACCTTAAATGATATTCAGTGAAAACAAACAAAGCAAATCAAAAATAATGGTAGAAGACACTCACAGCCAAAGGTGAGAAGGCCAGGTAGCAGGTGCTTGGTCACGATAATTACTATATAAACACTGTCAAAGGCGATAACGGTCATTTAGAGGTGTTGGAAACCCTAATTACTGTATGTACAAGTACAATAAGCATTTTACGTTTTAAAACAGATTTTTATTGGATTAATAAATAAGCTATGAAATATTCAAAAATATACATCCGAGTAACCGAGTACCGATTTTAGTATTCGATACTCGGACGTTCGATCGAGTACCCGGTTAACCGGGTACTCGTTGACATCCCTAATGTTAATATACACAAGTTCAATTACAGGAAGATATAGACTGGAGCAGAACATTCTAATACCTGCAGGTATGAATAGTTTTTCTTAACATATTTATATTACTGGTAGTACATGTATTAATGTGTATTCAGTGTATACATGCATACTGATAATATTAAATTGATAGAAGTATAATTATTAAATAATTTGTTTTAACATGCAGGTTCTCGTTGTTGTCCAGCGCACATACTGAATGACGTCGTAAACACCAAGACTATAGAGAACCCAATACCACCAAAGGACACAAGTTTTGTCAACAGATCTACAATTATGGAGCTTGTTGAACAACTCAGAGAAGAACTATTAATAAGAGGATCAAAGAGATTAGACTTTGATGACCCTTCATCTTTAGAAGAAAGTGACTATTTTACTCTCACTGGACTTGGAAAAAAAGAATTTGATGATCTGTTATCTTATGTGGAAGCTGGAGACGTTAGGTCATCTAAATCAAGGAGCGTTAGAACTTGTTTAGCGATTTTTCTGACCAAATTGAGGACAGCTATGGATAACAACATGCTGGGAGTTTTGTTCAACATGACTAAACCACAGGTAGGAAGGAATTTAAAATAAAAATTTTTATTAGCTAATATATTAAAGCTGAATTATGAGATCTAATTCTCATAGATTTATTCAGATTCTACATAATTATTTGTGTATGCTAATAGAGATCAGTACAAGTGGAATATTAATTATACCAGCAAAAATTGTTCCACTGCATAATTTTCATTATTCTATCGGAAAATTTGTGAATTAGAGATGAAAAAAATCAATCTTGCTAAAAGGAAATATTATATTGCAGCGCTGCATGTAAGTAAATAATTTTTGTTTTAGATTAGAAGAGCTGTATCCACTATGAGACAAGCAGTTAGCATCTACTTTGTCCCATTAATCACCTTGGTTTCAATCATATCAGCAGGGATACTGTTATCCATGACCATACCAGACCCCTTGCCAAAGAACTGTTCTCTCCTACCCTCAACCAGGCCATATTAGTGCTGGATGGAACATATATATATGTTAAAAAGAGTTCACAGTTTTCCTTTCAAAGGCGGTCATACAGTTTTCAAAAACAAAGGTGAGAAATATCAAATATATAATTAAAAATGATTCTTTAATTTAGGTGGCATATACCAAATGTCTTGCTGTGTTTGTCAGATTGTAGTCTGCAAAAACTCTGTATAACCTTGCCCATAACTTTGATTGGTTAAAGTTAGGACTTTTGTATTTCAACAAATGAATTAATGCAACTTACTTGAAATTTTATCATAGTACAATTTTGCAAATTAGTTTTCATGGAAAGAAAACATTTGTAGCTATTCAAAATTTGTTCAAAATGTCATGTAAGTTATATTTGTAAAATTAAAATTTTTTAAGCTATGAATTCATAATTATTGAATATTGAATGATTATTTATAAACAGGCATCTACTGAAACCAATGATGATTGTCACAACCACAGGTTATATCGTAGCTGCCATTGGACCGTATTTAGCTGACGGAAAGAATTCTGATGCAAACATTTTAAAACACATCATTGGTACAGACACTCAAGAAATTAAGACTTGGCTCCAGGAGGATGATATCATGATAGTGGATAGGGGTTTTAGGGATTCTGCAGGAGTGTTAGAAAATCTGGGAATTCATATGGAGATGCCTTCTTTTTTACAAAAAGGCCAGAGGCAACACTCCAAAGAGGATGCCAATAGCTCTCGTATGATCACAAAGGTACTTGTCTGCATGTTTTTATGCACCCAGTAAATGAATTATGATTGATTATAGACATGTGAATAAGATATGCGTGAATGTATCCGTATATTAACAGAGTTTATGAATTTTTCCTATAACAGATACGATGGGTGGTAGAATCGGTGAATGCGAGAATTAAGACATGGCGGTACTTGGCAAGACAACTCCCTAATTCCCAGATCCCATATGTTGGTGACTATGTGCGAATTATAAGTGCAATCTGCAACAAATACAGGTACATTTCATAGGTAAAATTCAAAAACTTTGCAACTGCCTGAACAAGTTTTTAATTTCTATTTTGAAAAATTCAATTTAAAAAAAACATTGTAATTATTTTGAAAAAAATTGTTCTAGGCCCCCTCTAAGCAGTGGAGATGAAGAGAATGATTTCCAGATTGCAACAAAGATGCGATACCTCTCTACCCAGACAAATCGGCTGCAGACAGAAGTAGAGTTAGAAAATCTAGTGAAGAAGCGATATAATTGGAGGAAGATTGATGATGAGGAGAACACCATTACTGACTTTCCAAAGTATACAGAGGAAGAAATTCGGGAATTGACTCTTGGTGTGTATCAAATTAAATTGGCAAAATTTTACACCCAGGAACATGTGAACCAGGATGGATTTGAGATATGGGTTGATCAGTTCAAACCAGGCCTCCTTGCTGCCAAGATCCAAAGTAGACATATCTCAAGCAAATGCTATCTGTGCTGGATTAGGTTTGAGGATGGTGTCGTGACCTCTTGGTATTGCCGTTGTAAGTCGGGAGAGCGAGTAGTTGGAACCTGTGCACACATTGCCAGTGTTATTTGGTACTTGTCCTTTGCTAGATACTCTGATGTGATCAACCTTGAATTAGGCAAGAACTGGCTAGACAATGTATGTGATGCAGCGGACATTCCAGAGATAGTTGACGAAAGCGACAGTGAAACTGAAGCCACTGAGGAATAAAGACAAGAAAGCTTTAACTTATTGATTGTGTATTTTCAAATTATGGTTATTCATTTAGATTGACAGGTAATTATTGGAACTTTTTCTTGTGTCCCTAACCCTTATCAAAATGTATAAAAAAAGTTAATAATTTCATATATAGTTCTTTGAACAGTGTGAGTGTTATGTCCAGTGTGGTTATAGGCATGTAATCTCCTTTTTTCAGATATTTTTGTTTATAATGTTTTTATATAGTTTGCTAAATATGTAATTATTTTAAATCTTCAGAGCCAAAAAATACAAAGACATAGCAAATTGTTTCTGTATTTGAAGTTTTTATAGTTGAACTCACATTAATGGATCAGAACTTGATGATTTTTATGTACAGCTACAATTTGAACAGTTTTACAATATTAAACAACAAAAGCAAGTCATCTTATACCTTACAGAGTTTTAGAAGATCTTTTTCTCAAAAGAAATAAAATGGTATTTTTATGTGAATTTATGTTAGTTGTTTTGTATAGCTTTGCAAGTTTCCTGTTTGTGAGTTAGAAAAATGTTTCAATAAATTCTTTGTCAGTGGTGCACATTCAAAGATCCATTTAATGTGCAAAGTCATCATAAACCAAAAGAAAGTGCTCAATTGTCATTAATATCATTATATCCTGCACATAAAATTTCTTCATTTTTAATTTTGCTGTACATCATTATCTTTTAAACAAATATTACCTAATACTGTTTTAAATTCTATTATTTTACCTCAAAAGGATGGTTTTTTGCTTTGTAACATATTTTAAACCTAAGTGCAAAAAGGTCAAAATAAATGCTGAAGAAAGTGATATTTCCTTATTTATTTTTTTAGATCCTTTAAAAACTACTTTTAAGGATCTTTTAGCAATTATGATCTACGATGTTAAACATTACTGAAAAAAATGTCTTGATTTAAGGAGAAAAATAGACAGCAAATTATGCAAAAAATTGACAGCAATTATGACATTCAGATATATACAGAGATATTGGAAGTCGTTTGTTTTTAAAAAAAAATTTTTGCACAATATTTTTGTAAAGGTAAATAAACAATGCAATTCAAACAGTTAAATATTAAATCTTTTACCTACAACATACATTGAAACATAAAACTTGTTATTAAAATGTTCTTAATTGATGGTAAAAATGACGTCACAGTGCTCAAATCTGTGAAATGCAATAAAATACACCCCATCTTCAGAGAGTCATTTCAACTTAACTATAAAAGATAGATGAAAATTGTTTATATATTTATGAAGTGTACATCCTGAAGTCATATTTTTATAATTATTTTCAATTTTCAAAGAAAGGCCGATTTTTCTTACTAACATACTTGGCTCTTTGAAGTTGACATCAGATTCATATCAAAATTAATCCTCCCATATGACATGCTTCCACAAAGAGTGTACTAAAATTAAGCATCTGCTATGAATAGTTAATGAGAAAACTGCGACGAAAATTTTTTATGTATGAAACGGGCAGACGCACAGACAAACAGGAAGTTGACACTGGATTTTAAAAAAAATGTATCCCACAGTATGGCATGCCTTAGGGAAGATTGTAATAAAATTTCAAGCATCTGCGATGAGTAGTTGCTGAGAAACTACGACGAAAATTTGTTATGTATGAAACGGACAGACGCACAGACAAACAGGAAGTTGGATTTGAACAAAAATGTATCCCAACTTATGGCATGCCTCAGAGAAGATTGTGTTTAAATTTCATGCATCTGTGATGAGTAGTTGCTGAGATAACTGCAATGAAAAATTGTTATGTATGAAACGGACAGACACACAGATTAACAGGAAGTTTAGATCGAATTTAAACACAAATGATTCCTACCGTACAGCATAACTCAGAGAAGATTGTGTTAAAATTTCAAGCATCTTCAATAAGTAGTTACTGAGAAAACTGTGACGAAAATTCGTTACGGACAGACACACGGACACGCAGACAAACAGACACACAAGGGTAAAACAGTATACCCCACTCTCCTTCGGAGCGGGGGTATAACTAGTTATGCTATTCAGATTATGCACGCAGTGTCGAATTCGCGAGTCAAGAAAGGGGGTGGCAGTTTCGGGTCTGTGTAGGGGCCCACAGCCACATTCAAAAATTGATTTATTAAACCTTGTGTACATTTTGGACACAAAAAGGGGGGGGGGCAGATCTATTACAACTTCTAAGACCTTTCCGATGAGCGGGAAAACACACTCATTTTTTACGGGGTCATTCATATACGCCTCCACCCCCCAAACATGCACACATATGTGCCGCAAACAAACAAAATTTAACTTCAATAAATGCAAGGATTCTACAATCTGCATTATATCTACCACAACTTTGTCTATCCAGAAAAGGACTATATTTTGAATAAAATTTTAAAAAACCAGTGTGTATAAGAGATGTTTATTCGAGCTTGCCGTAAAGGTTTGCCCTAAACGTAATCTTAATATTTTTTTAAACATTTTTTTTCTCTTTCCATGGTTCATTTAGATATCAAATATTTGCCCCCCCCCCCCCCCCCGCCCAGTCATAACCTTTTTACTATGGAAATGTTCGTTCAAGTTCACATTCTCACCCTTTTTGTGAATATAAGAAATGTAGTAAGTTAGTGTAAAAAAAATAGTACTGAAAGATGTTGGGAGTTGGAACTTATCCCCTCTCCCGAATCAAACAATTGTTTTCTTTTTGTGTTTTATCTCCCCTCCCGAATCAAACAATTGTCTCCTTTTTGTGTTTTTTGCTTGTCAAATACTTTTCAAGTTCGTTTACCCCCCCCCCCTTTCAAATTCGATTCTATGTGACTGCTATGTTAGCGAGTTTTTGTAAATAAGAGACTGAGCATGACAAAATCAAAACTTGTATTTAATAGTTGGGGAATTGAATGTGTACATGATATATCGTTTATGATAAAATTTGTGTATTTTAAGTGATTTAATCCAAAATAATATATTCCGTTTTCCGTTCCGTTCCGCTTTCCGTTCCGTTTTCCGTTCCGCATTTTAGCAACACCCAGCTAGCTATGCCAAAAATAGACTTTTTCAATACATGTACTGCCTTCCGTAAACAAAAGTTTAAATCTTTGTTAGTTCATTAAAAGGTTGAAAACTGGCATTCGTAAAAGATCAACCTGATATAAATTAATTTTTTTTTTTTAAATGAGTTATATTGACATGGAATGACATATACTGTATATACAAAATGTACTGCCTTGTGTAATAACGTGAAAATAAAGCTGTTGCAAATAAAAAGTGATTTACAGTACATGTTTCCACAACTCCAACATATTAAAAGCAGAAACTGTACACTTACTAAGTGGAGCATTGATGTGGTCAATGGAAGCTATAATATGGAATCCTCTAATCTGGCTCAACAAACTTAGAATATTCTGAACTTTCTCCGGACGCAGCATTACCCCGTCAATATTATGTACAATGAGGAAGAAATCCCTGTAATCTTTGGAGGAAAAGTATACGACCTATTATTAGTTATATTGTTTTCACATGTATTGTACTATGGATTTACAGACTTCTGTGACAACCTATGTCATATAAACTTATAACTATGGTATTCCTCTATCTAGATTTACCTTTTGTCTCAAACTGTGATTTAATGAAATCTACTTGATCCAGAGGACTTCTGTGGCTGCCCTCTACTTCTAGTATATCATCAATTATAGTATTCAAAATCTGAAACATGGTAATGCAAAAAATAAGAACTAACCTCAACAATTCTACCACGCTTACTGCAAAGATCAAAGCAAAGCCGCGGACATTATTCTCCAATAGATCATGAACGTCATCAAAAAATTATCAGATCAGAAACACGTATCAAATCTGAACAATTCAAATGCATGTTTGGCTGTAGAATGAAATACTTGTTTAGACCGCATCATCGATGTGTCATCTTTAGCAGTATAAACACTGTAAATTGCATAAAGTTGCAGATCAATGTCGGTTTTTATAGCTAAGCGGGGCTATTCCACGGACCTCCCTACACATTAAACAACGTGATTTTAGCAGTGAAACAGGAACATGATTTTGTTATTGTATATTCATTATAACTGATCAATACATATTACGAACAAATTTGTAATTTAAGAAGGCTATTTTTAATGTAACGAAAGCTCAAATCGTCTGCATTCCATACACAGGTAAGCAAACAAACTTTACCTCTGGTGTTAAATGGAACAGTGTAATTGAGACATGGTGACCTAATTCGTTTCTCTATAGAGGAACCTAATTCGTTTCTCTATAGAGGAAACAATCAGCCGTATTTTAGTGATTGTAGTTGACATGGAAGAATAGAAATAAAGTCCTTCTTGTCATGAATGATGCAGAATAACCTCCTCGGTCTCGAAATGTTGTTTGAAATATAAAAGCCTCGGCTTTTATCTTTCAAACAACATATCTCGACCTCGGAGGTTATTCTGTAACATTCATGAAAACGTGGACTTTATTTCTTAAATATAATTGAAGTAAAGCAAAGTCGCAAATTAAACAAGTGATCTGGAGGTTTACATCCTTATAGTTACAACATTTATGCAATTTTAGTTCAAATTGGGTTTGCAGTTACCCAGGAATGTGCTTGTCCTTAAAACTTCACCTGTCACTCATCTGAACAAGAGGTCCATGGGCCACATCGCTCACCTGAAAAGCTTTGACCATGCTGTTCTTTACCAGATTCCCCCCTTGTATTACATATTGTGACCCTACCCTACCCCACTGATCATAATTTAGACAACTTGAAATCTACACTATCCCAGGAAGCTTCCACATAAGTTTCAGCTTTTCTGGCCCAGCGGTTCTTGAGAAGATTTTTCCTAATTAGAGATATATTTCTATGTAAAACTTTGATTTCCCATTGTGGCCCCGCCCAACCCCTTTGTCATGATTTGAACAATTTAGAATCTAAACTGTCAAGGATGCTTCCACATAAGTTTCAGCTTTTCTGGCCTAGTGGTTCTTTTAATGACCCCACCCTATTGTTGTCTTTTCTTGATTATCACCCCTTGTGAAGGGACTTGGCCCTTCATTTTAACAATTTAAATTTCCCTTTACCCAAGGATGCTTTGTACCAAGTTTGGTCAAAATTGGTTCTTATGGTTCTTGAGAAGGAGTCGAAAATGTGAAAAGTTTACAGACGGACAGACAGACAGACAGCTAGACAGACGGACGGACGACTGACAAAATGTGATCAGAAAAGCTCACTTGAGCCTTCGGCTCAGGTGAGCTAAAAATGGAGATCAGATCTAACATATAAAGCATGTCTGTTTAATAGTGTGCTTATCTTGATGCATCAATATGTTTGGTCCAAGAAAGTTTTATAGACACGTGGAAATCAACCTGCTCTAAAAACTTTCCCTGAGAATGTGGGTCAAATCCAGCATTCATGTCAATTCTGATAGTCGGCATCCAAAGATACATGTACAACAACCATTCAAAATTAGTGCATCCAAAGATGCAACAATCATTCAAACTTAGTCCACATCGGGTTTGAAGTTACACTGGAATAAGCCTTCTTCAAAATCTTAACCTGGTCATTCATCCAGAAAATGTAGGTCAGATACATCATCTGGAACAAGTCTAAGAGTATTTATCTCTTAATGCATCATTCATTCAAGTTTGATCTTGGGGAGACCATGAAGTTACGCTGGTCCAACCCTTTACCCCTTGGTCATAATTTGTTCAAACTTTGAATCTACACTTTACAAAGAAGCTTTCACTAAGTTTTTTTAACATATGTAAAAAGGTTTACAGATGGACAGACAGCTAAACAGATGCTGGAGGTAATTGTATCAGAAAAAGCTCATAGTGATACACAGGTATAATTATTATCAGTGTAAATTAATGATTCCATAGTGTATTTTTGATACGAGAATATCAGTATATAAAATTACAAATCCATACATATTATTATAACAGTAACTTGATCCGAAGGGTCGTATCACGTCGAGTTGACAGGCGCGGATCATCAGATCTAACAGAAACGAAGCGTCGAGTTTGATCTGATGATCCGTGCCAGTCAACAAGATGTGCTACAGCTCTTCGGATCAAGTTACTGTTATAATGATAAATTTATTATATACCCTCTCATAACTACCTAAATAGAGCAAAATAACACTTTAGAGATCAATTGTATAATATTTATCAATAAAACAAAGCATAATTACAAGGGACTTTTTAACGCGTGAGAAAAATAACATCATGTTTCTGCGTACTACATCATCAGTTTCAGAGAGTGGTGATATGGATTCAGAAAACCACAGTGTGGTGATCCAGAAAGTCGGATCACATCACATGATAGCGTTAAATCAACAGTAAAATTGAGTGATACACAGTAGGTATATAATAAATGTGCTGATCGAGTCACCTGAATGCTCAACAAACTACCATGTTACATCATTAGGAAAGTAATGTATGTTTGAACCTCACAGACAATGATAAATACAAATCCCTACTGGGTATTGCAGTTACATATGAAATTAACACTTACATGTTTAATGGTCAGACTTGGAAAATACCCATTAACAACAATATGATCTACATCTTTTAGTTCAGATCTTCTGAAGTCTTCAATCAAAGTTCTCTTGGAGCCCAGACCATGTAACAATATATTGTATCCATTGCTGCAAAGAGAAAACACCAGTAAGGCTTTTTATAAAGAAAGAATGAAAGAAAAAGAACCTGCACACATTTTCTGAGGATTTTATATTCTAAGGTAATGTACCTTATTTTTTTAATTTCTGCACAAACATTTAACAAATATATACTTTAAACATAGGTAATCAGAGATTACAGAGCTCACCTCAACGAATGTTGTCTTTAAGTAAGGCAAAGTCACACAATTAACAAACAAAAAGTGTACATTCCAAAAATGAAAATATTTAAGCAATTTTGATCTGATACTTTGAAATAGACCTATATAAAAAATTAAAACTAGTTTTTCTTCATGAAAATGTAATTAAAATCCAGCATCTGAAGCAAATTTGAGAGTTTTCATCCCTTGATGCATCATTTGTGCAAGTTTGGTTTATACAATGTTATATAAGCCTTATAGTTTTTTGGTAATAGATCTGCACCCATAACTTTTACCTGGTCCATTATCTGAAAAATGTATGTCAAATTCAGCATCCGAAGCAAGTCCATTAGTGTGCATCCTAAGATATATCGTCCATGCAAGTTTGCTCATTATAGGGTTCATAGTTAATTGGAAATGAAACCTGCATCAAAAACTAACATTTTCACTCATCCACAAAATGTAGGTCAGATTCAGCATCCAAAGCAAGCCTGGTAGTATGCATCCTTATATGTATCATCCATGCAAGTTTGGTCATTAAAGAACTCATAGATACTTGGAAATGAATCATGCACCAAAAACTTTAACCTGTTCACTCAACCGGAAAACGTAGGTCAGATTCAGCATCCGAAGCAAGCCTGGTAGTATGTATCCTTAGATGTATCATCCATGCAAGTTTGGTCAACATAGGGCTAATAGTTACTTGGAAATGAAACCTGCACCAAAAACTTTAACCTGTTCACACAACCGGAAAATGTAGGTCAGATTCAGCATCCGAAGCAAGCCTGGCAGTATGCATCCTTAGATGTATCATCCATGCAAATTTGGTCAACATAGGACTTATAGTTACTTGGAAATGAAACCTGCACCAAAAACATTTACCTGTTCTCTCAACCGGAAAATGTAGGTCAGATTCAGCATCCGAAGCAAGCCTGGTAGTATGCATCCTTAGATATATCATCCATGCAAGTTTGGTCAACATAGGGCTTATAGTTACTTGGAAATGAAACCTGCACCAAAAACTTTAACCTGTTCACTCAACTGGAAAACGTAGGTCAGATTCAGCATCCGAAGCAAGCCTGGCAGTATGCATCCTTAGATGTATCATCCATGCAAGTTTGGTCAACATAGGGCTTATAGTTACTTGGAAATGAAACCTGCACCAACTAGAACTGTCCAATAGGTACCCCCCGCTGGGTTTTTCAGAGAAGGTGCCAATTTACAATACTTTATGGATCTAGAGGTGTTCACAATTTACTTACAAAAATTTGAAGTGAAATATATATTTAATTGCTCATTATGTTTCTTAATGAATGAAACAAAAGTGCTACCAAATGAAACATCAATACTAATACACTGTAATCATGGTAATTCCATTGTAACATTTTTTTTATTTCTGCATTAAAGAAATATATTGCAATTGTGTGTCATGAAACTCTGCAAACTGATTGTTGGAAAAAAAAATCATTATACAAAATCAAATTAATCTTGATATATCAAATTCATTTTGAAAATAAAGAGCTGGTCATCCAGTAATGAAGTGCTTTGACAGACAATAAATTACAATTTAGAGAATAAGAAAACAGAGATCTTTAATTCTTGTGCCTTATTCCCTGGAGATTAGATAACACAGATGCTCGATAAGAGATATGCCTTAACAACTTCTAAGACCAAACTCATTAATTTATCTTTAACTGGACGCATGTCCAGTCATTATTCCCAAGAGACAAATGAATTTACATTATCTTCTGTGTAATGTAAAAACTGTTTTAAACATAAGTTGATGTTTCTTTTTTTAGTTTTAATGAGTTGTTTTAAGCTATAGTTCACATTTTGTACAGATATTCTAGATTCTATGTCTCAAACCTTATACATGAGTCCAAAATGAACAAGTCAATTAAAATAAAAAATAAAACCTGTAAAATGCAGAAAAATGGACAAATAAAGTTGAAAATTCAAGGTGCATAACTTCATATGGTGAATAATAAGTGTACAAATTTTCAGATAAATCCTTGCAATAGTTTGTGAGAAACGGTCTGCACAAGACCACAAAATAGAAATGAAAAAACACCTGTAAAATTCAAAATAATCATCCAATCAAGATGAAAATATCAGGTGCACACCTTCATATAGTGAATAATATGTGTATAAATTTTCAGACAAATCCTTCCAATAGTTTCTGAGTAATGGTCCGGACAAAATCTATCTACAGACAGACAGACAGACAGACGGACATGGTGATTCCAATATACCCCCCCTAAACTTCGTTTGCGGGGGATATAAAAACTTTAACCTGTTCACTCAACTGGAAAATGTAGGACAGATTCAGCATCCGAATCAAGCCTGGTAGTATGCATCCTTAGATGTATCATCCATGCAAGTTAGGTCAACATAGGGCTTATAGTTACTTGGAAATGAAACCTGCACCAAAAACTTTAACCTGTTCACTCAACTGGGAAATGTAGGTCAGATTCAGCATCCGAAGCAAGCCCGGTAGTGTGCATCCTTAGATGTATCATCCATGCAAGTTTGGTCAACATAGGCTTATAGTTACTTGGAAATGAGACCTACACCAAAAACTGCACCAAAAATGTTAACCTGCTCCAAAAACATTAACCTGGTCATTCTTTTGCTGAAATTGCAGCATCTGAAATTTTGACTGGTACAATGAAACACACTTAAAGCATCTTCCATGCATGTCTAATCAATATAGGACATAGAAGTTCTTAAAAAGAAAACTGCTCCAAAAAACTTAACCTTAACCTGGGATGCCGACGCCGAGGGTATTACATAAGCTCGCCCAACTTCGTTGAGGTGAGCTAAAAAATTTCATGCTTACCAGTAATCTTAATAAAATACATGTATAAAAGAGTTTGATGGTTCAATAATCACCTAAACAATATCCGAATACCATGTCAAAAAAGTAGAATCCATGCACATAATTGGAAGATACGCTTCTTAAAAAAAGATAAACCTCTATTCATAATATGAATAAATGTTACCGTATAAGTAGAATTTTTAGCGAGGATTTAATTCTGGCATTATTGGCGAGGGTGCTGACATCGCTGAAATTGAATATCGCTAAAAATTGATTGCGTATTATTTGTAATAGCTTCTTTAGTTAGCATTTCAAAATCACTAAAATTACTTCTCGCTAAAAATAAAATACATGTACCAGATTTTAGGTAGAAATTGCTAAATTTGCGTCTTGCTAAAATTTCTACTTCTACGGTATTTAAAATGGCTCCCACAGGTGACTGCTTAAAGTTTGATTGTATTTAGCTTAACTTCTGGTTGGATAACTCTGACTTGAAAACTTAACAAAACTTTTTTAAAAAACTTGATGTAAAATTGAAAGTCTACTTGCCACATGTGAAACATCCACCTGGAGAAGAGCTCTCTGTGTTCCTCATACATTTGTTTACATTCACTGCTGTGCTTGCTTGGGATCCTTTTCAGAAGTTCGTTCAGCGAGTCCTGGTCCATCTTTGTTGACCCCAGCTTTGCTAGAGTTCTGTCCGATGTTACCATTGACATCCCCCCTTGTGAATGCAAGTCAAAGTATTCTTCTACCATATGAGGCTGTTTTTGAAAATAAGGATTTGCACGATATCATTTCTGTATAAAGGATAATACAGGCAACTCTCGATACCTCGAAGTCCGTGGGACCAAGGGAAAACTTCGAGAGTTCAAGAGTTCGAGTTTTCAAGAGTCCGGAATTTCCCGGGTTTGTTTGACAGGTTTTAAAATTAGTCTTACCAGGTGTAATGATTTTCATGCAGTGCTAACTTTTTACATGTGGTTTTTATAAAACAATGATATATTTTCGTATTTTAGTTGATATTTATTAAACTGAGTAAAGCAAAAAATGTACATCGTCAGTTCATATTTACTTATGCATTCTTTATAATTACGGACATCATATAGGCAACATAAGATTAATTATAAATCAATTATAACCGTACAGTATAAGTGTCACCTGAATAAACATCCCGTTTCACGAGACCCGCGTCTTCTGCTAGGGGCCATTAAATGTCCAGGTAAAGTTGCTATTTATGTAACTTTGTATACACATAGCCACTTCGAGGTATCGAGGGTAAATTTCAATAGAATATGCATAGCGGGACTGCATTTTGACTCCGAGGGATCAAGGGTTTCGAGAGATCAAGAGTTCGAGAAATCAAGAGTAAATTTTCTTAGTTATATAGGGGAAAAAATTTGGGACCGGAGACTCACTTAGAGCGATCAAGAAAGGGCATTTAGATCTGCAACAGCAAAGACAATGAATTTGAATATCCTACGGTTTTCTTTCTTATGACTTCAACTGAATTGCCACACTTAAAATTGTAATGTCTGACAGAGAAATTACCCATCTTATGGTAGATGCAAGATCATAGATGAATTAAGAAAGGGCAGATATACATTTTTAAATGTGAATTTCCAGTGAAAAGAACGACGTGAAATTTACACAATTCCATCAAATGAATTTCATTTACATCATATGTATCTTCTCTTATTTGAAATTTACACTACAGCATTCATACACAAGTCTGACCTTTGTATGCATATAAATTTGCACTTCATGATTTTGAATAACGTTGCAGGCATATTAAAGTATAATTGAAGGTACTCTATAAATGCAATTTCTTGGTATACATGTAGTTCTGAGTTTAATGGCCAATGAATACAAAATGTAGGTTGTGATAAATCTTTCACCATATCAGCTGCCTCCTGAATCTTTCTTCGTGACCTCGGGGTGGTAGGAGGGACTTTGGTTGTTTCTGTGTCACTTTCCCCCTCCCCACTGTCAGTATCACTTGAGTCCGAGTCCACATCAATATCATCACAGATATCTATAAATAGACCATAATATCAGTCAAGTATAATGTACCCTTCAATCAACTAAATGTTTCATTTTTTTAAATGATTTACTATGAACAATTTATTACAGTTTACTTTTTAAACAAGAGGCCCATGGGCCACATCGCTCACCTGAGAAGCTTTGACCATTCCGTTCTTTACCAGATTTCCCCTTGTAATACATATTGTGACCCCACCCTACCCAACTGATCATAATTTAAACAAATTGAAATCTACACTACCATAGGATGCTTTGATTCAACATTGTAAAACTTTGATTCCCCATTGTGGCCCCGCCCTACCCCAGGGGTCATGATTAGAACAATTTATAATCTACACTACCCCAGGACGCTTCCACATAAGTTTCAGCTTTTCTGGCCCAGTGGTTCTTCAGAAGAAGATTTTCAAAGATTTTTCCTATATATTACTATGTAAAGCTTTGATTCTCCATTGTGGCCCCGCCCAACCCCTGGGGGTCATGATTTGAATAATTTAGAATATACACTACCCCAGGATGTTTCCACGTAAGTTTCAGCTTTTCTGGCCCAGTGGTTCCTGAGTAGAAGATTTTCAAAGATTTTTCCCATATATTTCTATGTAAAACTTTGATTCCCCATTGTGGCCCCTCCCACCCCCCCACCCCCCCGGGGGAATGATTTTAACAATTTAGAATCTACACTACCCCAGGATGCTTCCACGTAAGTTTCAGCTTTTCTGACACAGTGGTTCTTGAGAAGAAGATTTATTAATGACCCCATCCTACTTTTGTCGTTTCTTGATTATCTCCCCATTTTAACAATTTAAATTCCCCTACACCCAAGGATGCTTTGTACCAAGTTTGGTCAAAATTGGCCAAGTGGTTCTTGAGAAGAAGTCGAAAATGTGAAAAGTTTACAGACGGACAGACAGACAGACGGACGGGCGGACGGACGGCAGACAAAATGTGATCAGAAAAGCTCACTTGAGCCTTCGAATCAGGTGAGCTAAAAATTGGAAGCTTTTATTTTCCAAGGATTTAGATTTCAAAATTCAAATAAATCATTCATATTGTAAATATTTTACAAGCAAAATTTAAAATATGAACTGTCCAATAAATCCATAGATTTAACAATAAAAATGTATTAAAGCAATGGATGTGTATATATACCTTCGGCAAATCAATTCTAATATTTTGGGTTAATTGCATATTAAAGTTTAAATTGTGATGCAAAGGTGTCTCATTGAATGTGCTTGAACCTAAAACACACATTTTTAAAGAATATCATTTGAATGCCACTTCTGTTTGTTTAAAAAAGTTCAATAATACAATCCCCTTTTGAGAGCTATGGATCATATGTCTTGGTCACACTGTCCATTAAAATGGTACTAAAGACACGTGATACACCCACTTATGGTGACTTGAACATTCCCAAAAAACCAGAATGTTATGTTATAGCTAAGTTTCTATGAGATCACTTAAAAACAGAAGGAGCTACATGTAGAAGCAATCCAAAAGACTTGTAAAGGTTTTTTTTTTACAATTTTACAATCATGGCAACAAGACTGATGCATAGAGTGTATCTGTATACCACATACAATTTACATGTAGCACAGCAGATCTCTAAGTGGCAACTAATTTCATAAGATATGTCACCTAGAAATTTGGATTGGCTGTTTCTTTCAGGTACAGTAGCATTCCAACAAAAGAAATATTCAAATCACTCCATCAATTTCAACTATATTTTGAATATCCAACTATATTTTGAATATCCACCACAGTGGCAACAAGAGGCCCAAGGGCCTTGAATCGCTATTCCGATAAATTGTACAATCTATCACTTCTATTAGAAGCCTCCAACTCTATAAGTATCATAAGACCCAAAATGCATCAACTTACAAAGTTTGATAATATTTAGCCAGTTAAGACTGAAGATATTATAATATAATTATAAAATACCATAAGTAGGTCACAGTGACCAACCTTTTGATTGAAAATATTCCAAAGTAGGTCACCATGACCTACTTTTTGGTCAACATTCTCTGAAAACCCAAGATGCATCATCTGACAAAGTTTGAAGATTCTAAGCCAATTAGTACCAAAGATAATTAAATATAGCCATCAAATGTCAAAAGTAGGTCACGGTGACCTACTTTTTGGTCGACGTTATCTAAAACCCCAAGATTCCTAAGTTGACAAAATTTGATGATTCTAAGCCGATAAGTACCTGAGATATTCAAAAGTAGGTCATCGTGACCTACTTCTTGTTGGACATTCAATGAAACCGTAAGATGCCTCAACTGACAAAGTTTGATAATTCTGAGCCAGTATGTACCAGATATAATTAAATATAGCCATAAAATGTCAAAAGTAGGTCACAGTGACCTACTTTTTGGTCCACGTTCTCCGAAAACCCAAGATGCCTAAACTGACAAAGTTTGATGATTCTAAGCTAATACGTACCTGAGACATTCAAAAGTAGGTCACTGTGACCTACTTTTTGGTCGACATTCTCTGAAAACCCAAGATGCCTCAACTGACAAAGTTGGATGACTCTTAGCCAATAAGTGGCTGAGATACTTAAATAGCCATAAAATGTCAAAAGTAGGTCACTGTGACCTACTTTTTGGTCGACAATCTCCGAAAACCCAAGATCCATCAACTGACAAAGTTTGATGATTTTAGGTCAATAAGTACCAGAGATACTTAATTATAGGCACAAATGTCAAAAGTAGGTCACTATATGATCTACTTTTTGGTCATCACTCTCCGAAAACCCAAGATGCATCAACTCACAAAGTTTGATGATTCTAAGCCAATAAGTACCAGAGATACTTAAATCAAGCCATAAAATGTCAAAAGTAGGTCACAAGCCTTAAAGTGTCCAAAATATGCCTTCAAATCAATTTGAAAACAAATCCCCGCAAAATTTAAAAAGTAGGTCAACATGACCTACTTTTGAGTCAACATGATTTGAAGTCGTAAGATGCATCAACTTACAAGATTTGATGATCCTAGTCCTTATAATAAGCAAAATATACACGTTTTTATTAATATAAATTTAGGTCAACTTTGAAGTGACCTTGAGACCACGCCCTTTGCCCCAGGGTAATTCCCCGTTCAAATTTTAATCTTCGACATATCCTGATTCTTGTATGTAAGTTTGGTGAAAATCTGCCTGGTGGTTATGGAGAAGAAGATTTTTTAGCAACCAGTACTTTTGGTTTTGTTTTCCTGATTATCTCCCCTTGTTTAAGGGTCCCAACCCTTATTTTAGTATAAATGGTAGCCCTTGGGCCAAGGATACCCTGTGACAAATTTGGTACTGATTGGCCAAGGGGTTCTTGAGTTATGGCCCATATTCTAAAAAGTTTACGCACACCACACATCGCACAAATGGCCATAGCATTAGCTCTCTGAGCTTTTGGCTCAGAAGAGCTAATAAAACTTAATCCTTTCATTTCTGGATAGCTGGTCTTGAGTTTGATTAAAATTGAACATATCATATACATATTGATTATTCTGATCAGAGAAGCTGATTAGAGGATTTTATATATAGGAATACAGTAAAACTCGTTTAGTACAAACACAGATATAGCGAAGTTTTTCTGGGTCCCCGGCAAAATTATTAACAATTCTTTGTAAAATTTTACGGTTATAACGAACTTGGATATAGCGAATTTACGGATACAGCGAACTGATTCTGAGTCCTGTTGAGGCTAAAAATAATGAAATTTACATCTTTTATAACGAATTTTCAAAAATCTCCAACTTAGATATATTGAACTGACTTTATATTTAGTAAGAATTTGCCAATGAAATTTGATTTATAATAAAAACCTTAGTTAACTTAGCCAAGGTATGTTTTGTAATAATTGATTCCCAATGATATTCTGTAGCAATACTTATAGGAAAATGTGCTTATTGCGAATTCGCTACATATACCTGTACTTATACGAATTCGTTATATGGATATAACGAATTATGGATATAGCGAATTAAATTCATAGGTCCCCAGGACTTCGCTATAATCAAGTTTTACTGCACTCCATCTTCAAGTATTATTGTATAACATACAGTGATTCATTTTGAAAATTGATTGAATGGGTACAGTGTACCCCTCTGTCAGCGGTCAGAACTCAAAATCAATGGGTGATGGGTCAGAATTTTAACAACAACTAAGAATGTGATATCAAGCAAAGTTTTTTTTTTTTTCAATTACCGTATTTGGCGGAATATAATAAGCACTTTTTTCCTAAAATAAATTTCTGTGAGAAAAGGGGTGCGTATTTTAAGATTTTGATATGTTTTTCTTTCAGGTGAAACATGGCTATCATAAGTACATACCGTAGTACTACCTAGAGACATATATGCAATTTCTTTTGTTTATTGCCATATTTCAAACTTTGGAAGTTATTGTTGGGAAGTATACTTGTTAAAAATGTCACTTTCACAATCTTTTCATTCTAAAATGACATGAAAAAGCAAGTTAAAATCAATTTGAGCTGCATGTTTATCGTCTCCTTGTAGGCCGTCATTACCAATGTTATTTTTAGATGGTCACACATTCCTTTGCCACATGCTTCCGTAATCGTAGTACACATGTACCTTATCTGCCAGACAAAGTAATCTTTTTTTTTTAATGAAATAAAATAAAATAAAAAAATATTTTAGGTTTTAAATAACTCAGTGAAAATTCACTGCAAATAAACACCCCTCTACAAGTCCCAATGAAAGGAAACCAATGCTGTGAACACATGCGCTGGTCACTTGATAATTATCTCCCAACACCCCTCCAGGCAATTAATTGTTTACCGACTCCAAAGCAATGTTTTTACAGTTAGAGCACTGATTATTTACTGTCCTGTTAATTGCTTTGATTATTTTCTTTGTTAAAAATCGGGGTCGGTTTATGACCTTTTGTATGTGTGAGTGTGAGTTGATTACGACACATTAAACAATTAAACACCTGTTAAATGTAGGCCTTATTTTACCTTATCTTATACTTATCAGTCTCTTGTTTAAATGATTGATAGTTGACAAATGAAAAATGAAGTATGTTAAAACTTGTGGCAGTTGTTCCGAAAAATAGAATGAACGATAAAAATAGAAACTGGAAACTTCGATTCTATTTTATCCGGGTCATCACTTATGCGTATTCGGAAAGCACTGGACAAAAACCAATGGGTATTTAATGAATGTAATGCGTAAATTACGCAATACGCAGGGCAAAATGAATCACTGAACATACACTTACATTCGGCTCTTTTCCGGAGCTTAAATGGTGTTGTAGCCTCTGGTTTCCTCCCTTTCTTCTTAACTTGTAATCCCTTAGTAGGAGTTCCTTCCCCTGTAAAAATACGAGTAATTATCACCTGTAGGGACTGTACCCAGAAGTATAACTTTGTGAACAATAATTCATAACCAATTCTTCATTCAAATTGGTGAAAAAAATCCTAAAGGAGTTACCATAAGTATAAATTTGTGAAAAATAAATCAAAACTAATTCCTCATTCAAATTAGTGAAAAAAATCCGAAAGTAGTTAAAATTAAAAAAAAAAAATCTGTGAGATATTGTAAAACGGGTCTCCAACCTTTTTGTGGAGTCCTACTTTCAGATCCCTTCCTGCTGCTCTTCAGAATGGACTTTGGAGTCTTTGGTGTTCTTGCCTCAGATGCTTAACAAAGATTTGTGAATGTAAGTAATTTGTAAAATGCACAGTACAGTCAAACCTTATTATATCAAAATTATCAGGCAAATTTAACTTTAAGATGTCCAAGGATTTTATATATAGCTTAGAAATACAAAATTATTGGTGCAATACATAGTATCTACATTTTGGTAGTAGGTCTGTTCACTCTATCTACTATTTGCAAGAGTCTGCATGTAAGCTTAGGGTCTGTAAATGTGCACTATGATTCTCATTCCCCCTGTACTCTGTTCCCCATATATCCCTTTTGCCCTATTTTAAATACTATAGATAAATATATAGGGTTTTCATATTACATGTATGTTTTGAAAATGCTTTAAGAAATTGAGATATATTATTCATTTTAATTGGATGAGCAGCCTCTTAGCAATGGGTTAATTTTTAAGAATCTTTTATTCTCAACATAATACAAAGATAATAATACAGTGTATAACATAACTTATTATAAATTAACCAGTACGTATCACATTGATTACTTATGAGTAATTATATTTCTTTATAATAATGAACATTCACATAAAATCGAATAAATTATAACTAAAGCAGAAAATTCAATAAAATAAAACACAATTACGAAACTTACGACTTCATACGAAGAGCAACAGACTTTCAGTGATCAAGTTTTAGAGCAAATGGACTTTGGGCAAAAGAGAATCATGTTGAATTTGTGTTAGAGCAAACAAACATGTACATTCCTACATAATATGAGCATACATGTACCTTTTTGTGCCATACTTCCTGACTTTTTTGGAGTTTTAAACTGAAACAAATCACTCCCAGCAACCTGATTTTCCTCTTCATTATCCCCAAACACTTCAAATGATAAAAACAATTTGATATGCAGATACAAATGCAGTGTTTACATTTTATTCAATTACACATTCTGTTTTATTTCTAACTAAAAATCTGATAATTGTACAGCAAATCAAAGAAAACATGACTTTTCTTAATGAATAAGTTATAGTCATATTCTCATAACAAGTGAATTAACAGAGCACAGAAGAAAAAAAAAGTATCACAAAAAGGATTATTCCAGTTCATTCATAAAATGTGCAGCATCTCCATCCTCTTCCCCCTTTGTCTATTAGAAATTAAATGTAAATCACTACCTGCTGAAGGGATATTTTCCTCATTGCTGTCACTATCACTTCTTTCAATGATTTCTATATCTTCTGTGTATTTTAACTGACTTCTCCTTTTATGTTGTAAAGATAATCTGTTTCTAGGTTTTGCTGAAAAAAAAATTATTAAATTTCTTTTCTTTTTTTTCTTTGCCTATTAAATGGAATACATGTTCTTGTTAAACAATGACAGTTTTCGCAACACAGTCAACATTAATGATTATCTGTTAAAACTATGCTTATAAGTTACATCGATAGAATTTTCAGAAAATGCAATTGTCCAAGGGGACCTGTTTAAAAATAGAATTCCTGCAGTGTAGAAAAATAGGGACAGATAATTCTTATCAATAAAATTACGATGGATAATCCAGAGAGTTCCAATTATCAAAAAACCTGGTATGAAGAACGGTTTTGTTTTGTTTTTGTCTTTATATAAATTATCTTTTAAGATGGAGGGCATATACAAACTAAAAAATTTCAAGCTCAATTTTGTAGTTACTTTTCAGTCCAACTCCTTTTTTTCAAAATTGGTTCCAAAATGATCTGCTCCTATAATTGCTACCTTGCAACTAGATGAGAAATATTCTAACTGTGCATGGTTATAGGGCTTGTATTAACAGGTTGGGACCAATCGCCCAAATGGGATATAATAGTCCGTTTGGGATATAATATCCCAAATGGACTATAAATTTACGGTGCAAAAATTGAAAAATTTTATTTTGGCAATAAATATCATATATCCGCATCAAAACACTTAAAAAGGAATAACTTATGGTAAGCAAGTTTTTCTGCAACCCTACAGCTTGTAAGATTGATCCCCAAGAAGTTAAGGAACTTCCGAGGGATCAATCTCCTAAACAATGGGCATACAGAAAAACTTGTCAACCAAAAGTTATTCCTTTTTAAGTGTCCTGATGCAGACTATTATATCCCATTAGGGCGATTGGTCCCAACCTGATTAAGACACATGTCTGTTTAGGTTATTCTAACTACAGGTTACGGTACCTAAGGATCTGTCTATACGTCCCTACTTGTACTATATCAGATTCAAGAAGGACAAAAAATGTTATATTACTAGTGCTGCTCATTTTCAATAAACATGTGTGTGTGGTACATCCAGATAGAATATTTTACAATATACTTCTTTAAAGGAGTTTAATTATTCCCATTTAATATCATTATTTGGGAAGGAAATAAATATTAAGAGCCATTCTCTGTAATGATTTGAAATTTTATATAGGAGCTGTGGCACGCATAGTCTCAGAATTTCTCCAAACTCTCTATGATAAAAGTAAATGATACCCTAAACTGAAATCAGGCAAAAATTGGTTGCTAGGTTTTATAGTTACCATGGCAACATGTCTTAAATTTCGAAAAATGGCATTTTTTAACATGTTTAGAGCCCCATAGTTAACATTTGCGGCAAGGCAAACAATTGGCAATGACCGTTTCCAAACGTTGAAGGTCAGATGTCTCAAATGCATGATAAACATGTTTGGTAAATCAACTATTACATTCGTTACTATGGTAACAAAGTATTCAAAAGTAAAAAAAAACATTCATTGAATTTTATGAAGTCATACACGTAAAAATAAAAAGCAATTATAGGATGAAATGTGACCAAATGATAGAAAAAAGAGCCTTGAAACATATACCAAAAACAGAATATGATATTTCATTTTGGTTGGTAATTATGGTTGCCAAGGTTTTTATACCACAGAGAGCCTTCAAAGTAACACTCTGTATGTTTAAATCAGATCCTATCTTTTAAAAAAGCACATTTCCTCATAACTAATGATCAATTTTATAAGATGGTGGTGTGCTCCAAGTTTTCCCATTTCAAAAAATTCAGATTAGATTCTTTAAATAGAACGTTGCTATGGAAATAAGCAGAAAATATATGCTTAAAAACCTGAAAAATATTTTCTTTCCTTGGATACGTACCCTTAAATGTAGATTCCCAAAACTTTTATGATTGATATTTATTAAACGCTAACTTGACTTTTAATTTTGACTATCATCCAATCTCTAAGTGGGTGCAAGAAGTTGGCACACAGGGTTTAATATTGATATAAAGTTCACAAAATCGAACATTTTCCCTTCTTGGTAACTATAGCAACAGTGTTGTTATATTCATCAAATTTTATCAACATATGATATTCAACTTCAGTTCTAACAGATAAGTACTATTCAAGCTGAGTCCTTTAATTTGTTTCTTGATTAAATGGCAATTTAATTCTTAATGCAGCAAAAATTAATTCACTTTTAAGCACTGGTACTTTGTTTCCATGGTAACACTTCAAAATAGCAAATATACCCAATTTTTCTTATGGTTTTGGTGTTGCAAGGTCCTAAGGATGCATATTTGCCAGTCTTGGATTTTCATGCTTTTCCTCAAGACAGTAGCATTAATCTAAACTTAGTTACTTGTTTTGCATGGTTACACTGTGTTACCATGGCAACCATAAAAGTTATTTATAGAATAATATTGCTTATACTTATATACTTAAGGTCAAACATTTTCATTGTTTTTCTTCAGTCGTTGATTGAGTTTGAGCATGTAACACTTACCATTAGTGAATACGGAGTGTTTTTCAGCATATTTCAGCATTTTAAATATATTCCAAAAGTACCCTTGGTTACCACTTACTTAGAGATATATTCTAAACAGCTTCTTTACAGTATAAGTGACATCAAGGAGTCATGTTTTTGTGAGAATGGTTTATTTGCTTTTTTCTAGTTTTTATTAAGCCACAGTCAAGATTTAAAGTGGCTGAAAATCTCGATTTTTCAAACTTTTTCCGGCTGTTGCCATAGCAACCGAGACACATAGCAACGAAATTTTGTTTTGATATTTGTTTCTGGTGTCAAGTACTAAGCATGGGTGAAGTTTCATCAAAATCGGTGACCATACGTGGCAACGAAGTTTAAGTGGTTACAGAGAATGGCTATTAATGACCTTAAAACAAATACTTTTGAATTTAAAAGATAAAAAACCAAAAAACCATACTGCAGTAGATTAAATTAAAAGACTTATTTTACACCTTATGTGAGAAATTCTCAGATATTCAAAGTGAGGAAATTCGAACTATGTCTATTCTTTTTACTACTAGGCCTACTATATACTGAAAAAGTGATTTTACTCAAAGATGTATTGTCTATAAATACCTTTCTTTCCCTGACTGGCATCATAAATGTGCCCTATTACATCGTCATCCCCAACAAAAGAGACAGAAACACATTTTCGGCGTGGTCTTCCACTGTTTGTTGACATTTTTGCATTCCCGCGAAAATCGCTCTTCAGTGTTTGAAGGAAGAAATGTTTTGGTTTGTCAACAAATTGTAGGCGGAGTCTGGTGAAGAAACACACGTGTTATTTCTGTGTTTTGGGGGTAAATCATTTCACCATATATATATTGTATCTTCAGCAATGAATGAAACGTATTTTTTATTAGCAGTCTGCATGTGATTTTGTCATAAATTGGGTTAAATGCCGTGTCAGTTCGACTCGGTTGGTTATCATAAATTGCTGTAAGCATGCATGGTACATTAGACAGTATTCTCTTTATAGAAGTGGACAGGCTTTCGCCTACATCCATTTACAGTTGTACAGTATCGATCCTTGTCGTTAAGAAATAAACTTCATGTATGAAAATGTATTATTAATGAATTCTTATTTTTTAAGGCTTTTGCATCAAATCAGTATGTGTACAGTATGGAATCCTTTGGACTGTTTTCAAGATAAGTCTGGTAAACACATACATTTATTTTTGCAATTTAAACTGATCAGAACTTTATTAAGGAATAACTGTCTAATTTTTTTTTGTTTCATGATCTGATCAACCGATTTGCT